>NC_039494.1:4856254-5159046 GCF_003590095.1 Trichoplusia ni
AGATGTATTTAAGAATATATCAGAAATTATATCCTACATCTAGAAAGTCTATATACAACGATGTTGTATTTTTGAAAATTTAGATTATACTGTGTACTGGTTTAATCTCCGTGTGTGGAAAGTATGGTGTCATCCTTATTAAATTCGTATGTCGTTTGGTATTCGTAAGTAAAATTATGTATTTCGTTCCGTATGCCAGATGAAAGTCTTTTCTTTAAAATTATCAACAATAAAGTCTCTCACAAGATTTGTTTGTAACAAGATTATTGACATATTCACTTTTCAATGTATCGTTGAACTTAACATGCATTGCCCAACAGGTGAGGTGATTGTATTAGTACCAACGTGCGTTTAAGCATTAAAACAATAACATTCGAAATATAATCCTTCTACGTCTCGTGGGAGCCAACGAGAGCGCCGAGCGAGGTTCCAGCACTTCAGAAATTAGGGAGAGATTAGTTACTCGTAATTATGTCACAAGTACAGTAAACTTCGTTCAAATTGTAAATATCTTTTCGACCTATTTATGATAAAATAAGAAATCAATAAAATTAGGCTAAGAGATGTCAAAATCAACAATTGGAGAGGACATTGATTCGCCTTAGAAAGATAGGTGTTCGAAAGTTAGCTGTGAGGAAGTAAATGAGCTACTAACTTTTTCCACAGCATAGCATATCTTTGAGTTGCAGTGTGTCATATTTCAAGTCTTATTTTATGGAGGATACCTATAATTCTACAACTTTGTTGTCTTAACTATAATCTCTTAGTATCTAATAATACTAAGATGCAGTTATTTCATATAGTCAATTCAACGAAAATTCGTAACGTTCTACGATAACAGGAGGTAAATTTTAAATAAAAAGTTTTAGCAATTTGTTGAAAAAATATCTCCCCAGAAATAACTGGTAAATAAGGTAATAAGTGAACAAATATACAACCGTACTAAACTCTTCCAAATTGTTTCCCGCTGAATCACAATCCGGTTGATCTTGATCAAATTATCATAATGCACGTGTATAATGTGTATTGGATGCTTTGGAGCGTGTCTCCCTGCACCGGTTACAGGTGGGCGTACCACCACTTAATATAAGACTATTACAGGTGTGTAAGCGAGATGCCGTCATACGTAACATAATGCTCTATCTCCCTTCCATTGCCACAGTTATCTTAGACTAAGATGTCGTGGTAGGATCCAAGGTGGGCGTGCGCTGATCCTTGGCGAGCTCCCTTTCTTTATAACACGTTGAATAGTTTACAAGGCTGGACGATAGGGGTATAGCTGTTTGTTATGCTGTTACGTTATGAGCAACGATGCGCTTTTTTGTTTTTGATACGGTGCTATTGCCATGCAATGTTGGAGAGTGGATCTTCAACCAGGTAATATCATGTCATATAACAGTAATCAGTTATTTTTAAGTTAGTGATATGAGATCTTAACAAAGCTGGTTCTTCCCCTATATGTATGCTGAACATAACATACAAAAAATTAGCAACACATGTTGAAACGATTCTCTGGCATAAGATACAATAAATTATGCGGCGCCTTGCTCTACCTACTCTACATTTCATTCCAAACTAGTTTCACATTTAAAGCGTGAAATATCAGCAAATAATATTCGCGAAACTAATTATAATAAATGACTCAGTATCGGATGATTTTCCTACACACTATGCTACCTATTAACTTTTTGCAGTCAACAAACTTTAAATTCGTAGAACTTGTTTCGAGAACATTCTAATTATTATTTGTAAAAACTAACGCCATGTTTCTTATGCTACCACGAGATGTATTTAGAGTTGCATGGTTACCGGACTTTAGAGCAAAATAATGACCGTAAAAAACATAACAAAATTCGAATCAAATTATGAAAATGTTTACTTCCTTCTTATTTATTTTTCGTGTATGACCTATATATGATATCACAAAAAGTTAAATAGCATAATAACTATGATAAAAAACGTTACAATTCCAGTAAGCCTAACCTAATTCAAACATAGCATGATTTATAAAATAAATGCCCAGCTCAAAACCAACTTAATATAAAGAAGCTTCAGCGAGCAATATCTCAATTAATTAGCGAAACAAGAATGACATGCGATCTGCGAAGAAAAACAATTAATACAAGAGAGAATTCCATAAAAACTTGCATGGAATCCACATCGAACGACGGCAAAAACAAATTCGTGTTACCACAAGCAAACAAAACGCCTACGAATTTTATAACTAGACTTGAATTCCAGAATGTTAATGCGACAAAGTGGTTTTAATTATGTCATAAGTATAATTAAACTTTTTACTGGCGTTGTAACTTATATTTTAAATGTATTGAGATGAAATGAAGGTCCTATTAGGTCATCCTACTATAATTTTCGAGTACTTTCCACTGTCAACTGCTGATGTTTTGTCAATCTTCGTTTTAAGCAACCCTTCAAAAGAAGAGTGATATTTTTAGGGTTCATTTTTGTGTATACGTGAGCTTCTTTGTAATAATGTTAATATTAATAATGTTTGTATAATCCACCAAGCAACAGCGATAATTTGTAGAGCAGCAACGCGTAGGGTATACAAACCAATTAAGCTGCATAGATAAAGAATCGATAACCTGTGACAAAATTGTTTTAAACAACAAAGTTGAATAAACAATTTTGTAACTATGCGAAATCGATATCAGAGCAGCTATCAACTTTGTACTACATCGCAAATACCAGTTGTGTTAGCGAATTCTCGCAATAATTTAGATTGTACATGTATTAAGTCGGTTTCGTCTGAACTCGAAACCAGACTTTAATTGCATTCATCTCACATCATGAGAAACGTTTCAACAGTCAACGTGCCCTTGCATATTCATTTAGTTTCAGCGGTTCACAAATAAAACAGAAAACGGTTGCAAACCTAGATATAGAATGCACTTGATTCAAAGACAAGGCCAAATTTTATAGAAGAACGGAGCTTTAAAATGAAACGAAGCGAGGGCTCGTAATTATATCGAGGGGTCGATTATGTCACACATATTTTAAAAGGATGTGTCAATAGTTTTGTATTTTCTATGCAGCGACTTTGCAGAGTTTATATTGTGTTACACGATTTTCAAACATGGAATTAAATAAATAAGGTTTTATTATGCTTTGTTTTTTTTGGGAGTATTTTGATCGTCAGTCTTCGTAAGGAAATAATCTGTCGAATGTTACCTCATCTGCAAATAAAATCATAACATTTTCCTTAAATGTAAGGAGAGCAGTACATTTGTGGTAATACCGACTATTGGGGTCAATTCTAAGAGTGGTGATTATGCTAATACTGTACCGTTACCTTGCCATGGCCAATTTCCTCTTATGGCCTGTTCAAAATGGGCCATTATGGACTCCACTGTACATGGTAACACGGTAGCGTTTGGTTTAGGCCAGAAATTAAGCCGTTACTAAATAAATATTACTTATAGCTAGTACTTCAAATATTTTCTTGTTTCTAAATATTTCCAGTAATCGCCAGTGAAACAATTGTTGGCAAAATGGTCAAAAGGTATTTTCCTTATGCATTGCGTAACCACTTTTTTTAACCATTAAATTAAAAAAAATGTTTGTAAGCACTCAACTTAATGTAAAGTTATAAAAGTGAATGTGTACGTGTATATGTTAACAAAAATTACGTGGCATAAAGTTTCGTCGTTTGTATGTTTAAAAGTTCGACATCGGGTAGGACACTGCTATTGCAAGCAGAATTATAGGAATGCAAGCCCACGCTACATAGTTGTTGTTTCATGTACCCACGAAAGTGCACAGAGACCAACAAAAACACACATTGCAGGCTTTTGTCTAAAGTTAACTGTTATAAAAAGCTACAGAAAGTTCGTATGAAAAATATTGCAGCACGCTAAATAAGCTGGCCATATTGTTTTTCGAGTGAAACCCAACAACGAATGGATAGTTTTTAAATATGGAATTTACATTCCGGCAGTTTGGGATTCTAAATTAAAAATATTAAAAAAATGGGTGTTTGATACCTAGTTTCAAAAAGTTGGAAATATTAAATGATAAATAGAGATTTTTTTTTTAGATATTAAACGTTGTGTCAAATTCGCCACATCGTA
The DNA here is from genome assembly GCF_003590095.1 of Trichoplusia ni. NCBI lineage: Eukaryota > Metazoa > Arthropoda > Insecta > Lepidoptera > Noctuidae > Trichoplusia > Trichoplusia ni. Next base: position 4,860,343 of record NC_039494.1, read on the forward strand.
TTGCTTGTTATTTATTTAATTAGATACATGGGCTATTTTTGGGATAGCTCGCGTTGGTAGTGCCCTCGAGTCGATCTTTCAGTTCTGTGGCGTATTACTTCCTTGTCTTTGAGTATTAAATTATGAACTTTATATGACGTATAACCATCGAAAATGTTGACCATGACACGATAATATTTCACACCAACAATGTTAAAACACCATAAAAGGTATCTTATTTACATAGGTGATGGGTTTTTAACAATCACGACTGAAGTGGTTCTCAAATATTAAAGATAGCTTAACGTAATCAATCATTTCCAAATTAGTAAAAAAAATAAGTGGATACGCTAAGTTTAGGATAAGTATATTTTGAGCGAAGCTTTGAAACAAATACCAACCAAATTGATCCTTTTCTACCTCCTATTTACAGTCGGTTACAAAATATGAGACTAATGGGTTTAATTTAAGAACTTTCGGGAATTTACAGTTTAGAGGCATTTTAACACCCATTTAGTACTATGAAATCGTCACATACTTTTCTCCTATGAAACTCTGTCTAGCTTATCTAGGTATAACCTAGATAACTATAGTATATCGGTGTCCGGAATAGTGGTCAACATAATTAATTATTTACCAGACATATGCCCATAGAAAGTAGAGTCAGCAGCAGAAGTCACTTAACGCAATCAAATTTACAAAGTATCAGTATTATTCAGTGACATATACGAATTGGTATTTAGAACCCTTTGGCTGTAGGTGTCAAGATTTTTTTATAACCTGATAGCGGTAGACCTCTATTGGATTTGATTGTCTACAGTAGTTTGGATAATTTCATTAAGTTACAAAATTTTATTGCTGACTGTACTGTGATTGTTCAGTATTATAGCTGTTTGTTGGTCTTTTGGTAATCATAGAAGCCTATTATTTATGCCATTTTAACCTTAAGCCTTCAAACTCTGAAATATCTCGAATCCTATAATTTATGCTCTAAATTTTATATCAGTCTTATTAGAAACTTTTGATCCTTACGGATTGTGCGTTTTCTCTACATTTATCGCCAAACTAAATTTTTACAATTTTCATCACCTTTTTTCTTCAAAAACTACCCTTCCCCATTTTCCTTAATATGAAAACTTTAAACGAACATGTACCTTATGATTAAATCAAGATAAACATTAATTTACTATAAATATTTACAGTATCAGGCCAACACGTTAACTACTAAATTGCTTCGTTTAATATTAATATCTAAACCGAAGTATTTTCATATACTGTCAATAACGTGGTTAGCTGACCAAAGTGGCGACCTCATAATTAACGAAAATCGTCCATTAAATGTAAATATAAGGTATATCTTTGCTATTTTCAATTAATATGATTGATAGCATGCAAATCTTAACATTTTATGGAAAACTTAGAAGGTTAATATTAAAAAATAGAAAATAAGTCTGAGAACTCTACATTTTTATTTCTGTTTATTTTTTTTCGTCAACTTTAAACATCACACAAATTTTACTAACGCTAATTATAATAGCAATAAAAGCCTAAAAAAGGTTCTTATAGTCACATTATGTATTTGAACCTAACAAGATCACATTTGTTGATCGTCAGCTTACTCCTTCCTTATGCGAGTGTAATCCATTCTCAATGGCCCCAGTCTAGTCACTAGACCATTATGTTTCTTAATACTCGGAATTTTTAGTCGTATACCCTTATACGTCTGCCTCTCGGTTCATGGTCACCCACGAAACTTGTAAAACAACTCATTTTGTAGAGATAAAAATATTTCCGAACATTCTGTTGCCGGCCAGCACTAACTGCTTACTAATGTTTTGAATGCTCATTTAAAACGATAACTATCTCCATAATACACGATATTACGAAAATAAACTCGACTCCACATCGAAGTGAATTGATAAATTAGTGCCGCTGATAGGCAGCGCAACTAAATTAATTGTCAATAATTGATAATTAATACAGTGACATACTTGGGACTCGATTGATAATTTAATGTAGGTTTATTATTTAAGTTGATGGGGGAACCAACCAAAATAATAAAATTATTAAGCTAATGAGACAGCAAAAACATATGTTGCAGATATTTAAACAGTGAGAGTTAATGACATTTATATCAACACAGCATTACTCATCTGTCGAACCGTAAACAAAACAATAAATCATAAATAAATTTTATTGATCAATTAATGCACAACGGCAAACGTTCTAGTGTTATAAGTTATCGTTTGTTTGTAACCCTTTCAAATCAGCAGGGCTCTCTACCCGAGGGAAATATCCGGCCTTCGATAGCTTCGGCACACTCGTAAACCGTGCAGCAAGTTAGGGTTGACACCCAACTTTATTCGGTAACTTTCAACGCACCGACAAAATATGTCGACAAAAAATGTAGTCCGACAGTCTTGGAGAGATCTCTTACACTCACCATTTCCGAGAAAGCGCTCTTAGGCCTCCTAGCCGGCGTCCCATTCATCCTGCTACCGGACACGACTTAACAAAACAAAACAAACCGACCAATCGGATCGCACACAACTTTTTTCACGGACACTTGTAGAGTTCACCACTGTCAAACTTTAGCATTGAACTCGGCAACTTTTTGAATATGGAATCGATTGAAACAATAACAGTGTTGTGAGCTATGGCCGTAGGTACACTTAATTTAATCGATGACTTCATGCAATTATTCGTTGATAAGTTATCGAGAAGTTGTGAGTAGTAGTGGTTGTCGCGAGCGAGCCGCCGGGCCCGTGGTTCGGCACTGACTGCGAGCCGGCGCGCTCGCCTCGCCGCGCCAAGGTGCGTACGTCGCCGGCCCGCGGCCACCGGGCCTGCATTTTTTACGCGCCGGACAATGGTTTAGGTGTTTTAGAGGTTATGTTTTGAATGCACGCGGTAATATCGTCAATTGAACCGCTCATTCTTAAATATGTAGCATGTTGAACGTGAATCGTTATACTTACAAAACAATTACTGTATTCAATGCCACGACTGTTTACTTACTACAGCTGAAGCGAGCGCACATGATTCACTTAAGGCATGTTTACACTCTATATTTAGTTGGTCGCCGGTTAATCTTGGTTGCGCCTGCGACGATGACGTCACCGCCACATTTTTATTGTCGATAAAGGACAGCGATTACATTGGGTCTCTTGTAGCGTGACTCTTGCTCCGGTATCAATGTTGCGGCCTTATGGGTCAACACGTAATACTAAGCTGTTATCTTAAACAAGTTGCTAATTCTTGATTAAAATGTTTTTCATTGTTAGGTAATATTTTGTAATCAGTTAAAAATAGACAAAGATATTTTACACAAATGTAGAGCAAGTTGATATTTTTTTTAAATAAGAGTTTGTTTATCTCCTTACCTTAAATTTATTTTAATATATAACAACCATTTAATATCTTAAAGAATAGAATACTGAAAAAAAAACATACAATAGGCAATATAAAATTATGAATGTAGAGTTTACATAAACTCGAGTAATAAGTAACCTTGGATGTATAAAAATAATGTAGTAAGTTATTTTGTAACTTGATATAACATCAACTTGCTATGCTGACCTTGAGCCTTTTACGGAGAAATAATCGAGGGATGAGAGAGTGAGGATGTTTTGATGAACTGTCATACGCATAATTAGGTATACCTAACTCTACTACGTGGTTTGGTAAATATTAATCAAATTTTAAACGTTACTTATTTAGTTTACTTAATTACTTACTTAAAATAAAAGGAATGGTCTTTTCAGTGCTCTTTCTGTACTTAAAAGACAAGTCCAGGCAATACTCTGCACATGTCACTAATCTGAGCGTTAAGGAGAGAGACCCTCGGAATTGTTTTGCAATTCTTTACAAGGTATTTAGATTAGAGAAAAAGGATGTCTGATCGGATTCTTATTCAGAGTTGAGTTCCGTCCAGTAGGAATTTATACCTGACCGCTGGTTTAGGTTGCAGTCAAGACTGTTTTATTTATAAATGTAGAGTCAATTAAACAATTAAGCTTTGAAACTTAATCTACATAGAGTATTTTAAGTCAAAATATTGTATTATTTTACCGTCACCATAAAATCGTTGTGTCCAAAGTTATGTTCTTGTAGACAGATGCATATGTTTCGGAAACAACTTCAATTTAAATAAATGCACATTTGTTGAGATAGTGAATGCTGCACGTCTTCGAAGAGGCAAACGGAGATGGCGGGAAGACTAAATAACTTGCAAGTAACTGGCCGGAGATTGACGGGCGCATATAGTTGTAGGGGAAGGGAGGGACGACTTCCTCTATACATATTTCCCTGATCGGAAAACGAGGTGTTGATTTTATGTAATATATTTTGTATAGGAATTTATTTAAAAGCTAATACATAGTTTGTATTTGTTAGTAAATACGATGTGTTTTGTCGATGTTTTTCGAAAGTTTTAGTTTAAGACAATGTATGCGGCATGTAAAAGGCAGATTAACTAGGGCTATATTATTATACAGACTGCATGAAGCAGTCACTATGGAAAGCAATTAAACCGTTATGTATACTTAAAAGTTTAGAACACAATAATATCCCAAAAGGCAAATTCTATAAATTTCATAGTTTTTTTTTGCATAATCTTTGTTGTTAAGCATACAGGAATAGATACCAGTACTTTTAAAATAATAGAGTCACATTTTCGTTGCCCACAGCTTCCAAAAGAAAAATAGACATCATAAACTCGAAGTATCAGTACTGCGGTACACAATAGCAACACATGTCATCACTATACCCTCAGCTATCGGCCGCGGCCTTAGCACATGAATTGAGAACACTTTGAACTTGATCTTGCATTGTTAACACACGGCAAATACTCTTGACACCAGCTGTTAGATGTATGCGGTACAAGGATACACGTACAGATATGTTCACATGTTTCTTTGACTAAAACTTAGAATTATTATAATGAGCATGAGAAAATGTAGAGTATGGACAAAATCTTTTTTTCGGGTGTTAATTATTTATTTTGTGAAACAATTTCACCGGATGTTTGTTATTTTACTTCCAATTTCATATGGAGTTGATGGAAAGGGAGAGACCGAGGAGAGAGAATGTTTAATGTTTTATGTTTAATGTGTTTGGACCACCAAGAGCAAAATACAAAATAAAAGAAAATGAAAAATGTATCAAACAGCAGTGACAAGAGATTAAAGTAAATAAATATTATATGTATGCAAACAAGTAGTCAATTTCGAACGATTTTTTATCTCAACCCAAAAATACATTTGAGAAAAAGAAACAAATCAAAGAGTCCTATTAGAGAATGGTGTTTTGTTTCTTTCAAAGACATATCAGACTTTTAAGTAATATTGTATGTACCTTTGTGTTACCTAAGGACCTTTAACGATCAGACTTGATACATAATCATCAATCCTTGATTATGTATTAGTCTAGACACCGGCGCCTTTATACCGGAAATTGTTTACCTATTTAATTATTTTCTGACCTCCTTCCATATACGGTAGGTAAGGTAAGTAAGGAGGTTGTACTCTTGTCGATATAGGGAATTAAGTTTTGTATACCATTCTCTTATTTGTTTTTTTTTTTAATTATTTTAATGGCAATTTTTTTACGTTTTTGAAAAAAGAAATTAGTAGGCGAATAAATTTGATACTAAATATTTTAAATTCAATAATGTTTGGTGTGCACTAAAAATAATGTACTAGAAATCTTGATATACATACAACAGTCATAAGAATGACACTTTGGAACGTTCAACTAGAGTCAGTAATGTAACGTTTTAAAAGTGCCTGAGAAATGACCTATATGAAATAAAATGTTTTTTTTTTTGAGTCTTTTAAAATTGCACTATTAAATAATAACGATGAATAAAAAAGACCGAACCGTGATAGAACCATGTATTTTGCAATTGTACGTTAGCATTTTTATCATTCAATGTAGATCTCAAAAATTACAGCTTTGCCATTAGAAAATATCATTTAATAAAAACGTATTGTAAACCTATAGTAATTTCGATATCAAATCAAAGCTATGGCACCGTAAAAGTGTAACAACATCGATTGTTATGCTCAGTACTAAGTGCAATGCGACGCGCTAGGAATGTCTTAGCACTTTAGTAGTCAGACAAAACAGCTGACTGCAAGGACTGACTGACCTTGGGCGGAAGACCTCGGCTTTGTTTCCGTACTTCTGGATTCCCGTTACTAAGGAAGGAGATATTTCTGCATCTTGACGGTAATGTCGGTATACTAATACTGTACCCTTTTTTCCCGGTAAGGAAATCATCAAATGATTTTATCTCGTACCCTATTCTAATAACTGTGAAGCCAATGAGATGTCTATTTTTTTCACAGGTCAATTAATATAACAATATTTTTTAAAACTTTGCTCTTAGATTGAACTCTAATCTAAAATAAACCATGTTCGTAAACTGGTAGTAACATTTTTTTTTAAAGTTTATTTTCACTGCTTAACTAACAAAAAAGGTAAGACATTTAATTTGTATCTGAATAACAAAACTAGCAACTTAATTACGACTAAGTAGTTTTAAGTGAAATGAGCAAATTCGGAATGCCCCTATTTCGCAGTTCCCTGCAAACCAGTCGCCGATATTTTATAAGCGAGGTAAAAGTACCGGTGCCAGGGTATGCCGGGAATGTGTACAGAGCCCGCTACCACATCTTAAAGTAATACAGTGGCAGCTGTGGAAGCGAGATGGCACGCTATAAACGTAGAGCGGCGTCTTGCTTTTACAGCTGCAGGAGAGTTACTTTAAGAGAGATTGTAGAAGTCCTGCTCCTGGTCTTGAGCCCTGACTTAGGTATATGAAATAAAACCTTTTTTATGTCCTAAGAAAAAATGTGGTAAGTGTTGTCTGTTATTGAGTGGCGGCCGATGACACACAGAATTATTTAATTTATAGTATGAATTATGAATTTCGTGACAATGTATTCAAAATCTATTTTAGTCCTTTCTTAAATTTCGCCAACGATTTACAAGTTTATTTTCAGCACAGCAAACATATTTGTATGTATATTGAATTTACATGGATTTTGGTGAGAGCAAAGCAAAGGGGATAAAAAGGAGTGATCATTTCGGGGCTCTATCATAATTAATAATTATTCTTATTATTTTTAGCTGATAGATCTTAAATATGATTCAAGTTAACGCAGTTGACCCAGTTTTAGGGTCCGGTGCTATCGTTACTGTCATTATAATAATTATAAATTATAATTAAAGTGCGCTGAATACAAGGTTCAATACTTGCCGTCAAGTGGTTGTCATCGTAAAGCAAGTTCGTTTGAGAGCAAAGCGAAAGTAATTGGGAAGTGTTGGAGAAATTTCTAGACAAATTAATAAATATTGATAAATTAATTATTAATAACAATCTAATAATATTGTATTTTGAATTGTAACTTATAATATTAGTAGGTATAGTAAGCCAACGCAAGATGGGTGGCGGAAGCTGGATGCGAGCAGCCGAAGATAGATCTCGATGGCGAGAAATTGGAGAGGCCTATGTCCAGCAGTGGACGAAAATAGGCTGATAATGATGATGAAGGTAACGCAGTCTTGATCACAGCTAGTATATTATAGAATTAATAGCTGATTTGGTCAACTCCGTGCTAGCCGGCTTATTTGTGAATTTAAACCACCAAGGTCAGCCACCACACAAAAAAATCATCCAAATCGATTCAGCCATTTAACGGAAATTTAGTTAAATACACACGTACAGTACAATAAATATTCGACTCACCATTCATACAATTTCCCCTGAATGTGGAACGTATCAGATTGCCTTTTGTATGAAAATAGAGTAAAGAATGCACTTGAGACAAAACTTTATCAATAACAGGAGACGAGGAATCGACTCTTCAGCAAATATGTAACGGTAGGGGAACACCCGCGTATATGAATATATAGTAAGTATTCAGGTATTTGGTGTCAAGTATGACTCTATGGATGATAAGGTTAATTATAATGAGCTAGATTTAAAGTAAAGACGCAACAAGCGAAATACAACGCTTAATTTGTCAAAGGCATGCAAGATACATATGTGGATTTTAGTATTTCACCGATATTTTGCGTGTTTTGGTTTTATAAGGGGTTCCGTATCTGACATTCTGTGTATAAAGGATTGAAACGCATTGCTATGTAACACCAACCCAAAAACCATTTCCTCCCCGAGGTAGTGGTTGTCAATAAAGATTCATCCGCCTTACCAATAAAGAAAGGGTTCTGTATCCATAAATATATAGCTACAATTTTTTATACATGGTTCACTGTTGATATACTACTTATTATATTAATTTAAATTAAATAGGTAACCAAGTTGTTTTTGTTTAACCTAATTTGTACAGAACATATATTTTTAACATTACCCCCCCTCCTACCGCACAATCCTAAACCCACCACTGTATTTAACGACAGCCACAGCATAAAACCTAGTTGTTCTAAAGCTCTAAGTAAATCGCTAAGCAGCTAGTCAATACCATATTATAGATAAGTGCATGGTAAAAGATTTGTAGAAAGCTGCCCATTTACCGGTACTTTCTCTATCGGAACTTGTTTGGCTGCACTCGCGTCTGGCCCGTTGGATCTAGACTTAGGATCGTTGTGCTGTACGGTTAATCTAGCTTTTTTATACTGTAAAAATAATATAAATATTGATAGATTTTCTAATAATATAAAAATATCCTGGGACAACTCACACACGGTTATCTGATCCCAAGCTAAGCAGAGCTTGTGTTATGGTAACCAGACAACTGATAAACTTACATATTTCTAAATACATACATATTATAGATAAATTACACCCAGACACCAGAACAAATGATCATGTTCATCACACAACATTTATCCTGGGCGGGAATCGAACCCACGACCTCCGGTATAGCAGTCAGGGTCACTAACCACTAGACCAACAGGCCCGTCAATTTCGAATTCGCGGATTCGAAATTGAGAGTAGAGGTCATGTAATAAGGTTTACCATTTAAAATCTCAATACTCAATACAATCCTTTATTGCATTCCATATGTTACAGAGATGGTAGAAAACAATAACAGTTAAAGAACAATATGGACCCTGTCGGGCACGCAAAAAGTTTGGAGAGGAACAGGGCAGAATACAATCTTTTGCGGTGTTTCTTCAAAAGGCACGGTTAAATGTATTATTAGTAGCATATTTATCTCCTAAGACTTTAAAATAATATAATCTTCAATAGGCAGACTTAAAATCTTGGTCGAGATAGAATTGGTTAATCAAATATTGTTTTGTGTTGCTTTTATTAAATTCTTTGTGGTATCACTTTATACAGAATACAATCAACGGTAGGTCATTGACATAGCCTCTATTTTTTCGATTCATTCATTAGTTATTGACGTCAACCAGTAATAAGGTATCTGCCCTTCTACACTTTACTATACAAAACTCAGTTATAGGTCCCTAGAGACGTAAAGGACACGCCACACGCCACTATTTCTATTTGCTGACCTTAAACCACCCGAGAGGCTAATTGTAACTATTTTTAGATTGTAAACGCAAGCCGGCGGTGGACTAAATACTAGGGTTGGTGATGTGTGTAAAGATAAGAAGAAAGTCTAAGAAGAAATATTTAATTTTTAGAGTAGAATTAGAAATTACATTTCCATCGGGTTTTGACAGTAAAGGTGCGGAGAGTGCACCTATGCTTTTGCACTATTATATATGATCAGCGCAGGTATATTGCCACTGGCCGCCGTAGCTGAATACCCTTAAGTTAATTTCTAAAATTATTGTATTACTCTACTATTAATTACGTAAAGAAAATGAAATATTAAAATGAACCATTACGTATCCATAAATTATAAAAAAGTATGTAAATTTTCGACACTGTTTTCTATAATTTTGGAAGTATAGACTATGAATAATAAGTTTAGAAATCCAAAAGATTTTTGTTCTATTTAAATAACAATCTGTGACAGCCCTGTTCTGTGTGGGTCAACGTTTATTAAATCACCTCCATACTTCAGAATCGAGTTAGATACTGACATGACGACGTCAGACGCGACTTTTTATGTTTCCAACAGTTTCCATGTACAAGTTTCATATGCATTATGTATTATAAGCCAAAATTTTTGAAATTCTACAATTATGCAAGTTTATATTTAAGGCATAATAAAAAAAGCAGTCAATGTATAATAGTTTGTGTTTAAAGATATTGTTTTTAACTTTTATCTGATACAAAAATTGAAAGATTAGGATCCATGAATGCTTGTTCTGAATCTAGGTGCCTTGTGCAAGTGACTGAAAAGATCAGTTTGTGTAATCCCTGCGATTCGAGGATTACATTCCTAAGAGCGGGAGTTGTCATGTATTTAGTATATTAGTATACAAACATTTTCGGCATTTAAGTCAGTATTTTATTTCCATTTCCTGATATCAGACATGATCCCTACACTTAAAACCAAACTAGATTATTAAAATCAAGAAACACAATTCCAACAAAAGCTTTCAATCAAATCCCCCTGTGCAAAAATGTTAAAGGACTCAAGGTAAGGTTCAAGGTTCGTACCGGCAGTCAAGGCGAGGTTCGCCGGCTGCGAAGGCCGCCATAAACTCAGCCCCATGCGTATTAAACCTCGCGTGCGGTAATTATTACGAACTGTTAACATTCTTCACATAACATTAAAAGTATTTCAGCTTTGTTCATGTGTATATTATGAGTGAAGTTTATATTTGAAGATTCGGGTAAATATAGTGTTGGTTATATAATATATAGTGAAGGTATCTTATAATTTTTCTTTAATGGAAATGGGTTTTTATAAAGCAAGAGGACGTCGCTTAAAGAATGGTATTAGGATCATGATGTGATCACATGTAGCCGATTGATAACTCACCACGCCATACGCATAGTGCATGAAATGGCGTAATCCACGAAATATTTTTCATAGTCTGGGTGTTTCAATGCATATTGTGACATAAATAATTGTGGAATCTCTCGCGACACAAAGATTAAATTTCTTAGTGCGAGAGTCGTTTTTAGAGACCAAAAATCACACAGTTTAGATAGTTTAGTAATTACAAAACAAAATATGCGACTGTGTAATAAGTTACCTAATAATTACATCAAATAAAAACTACTAGAACCTCTAATTACAATTTATTTCTAGGAATTCCATTCCTATTGAATACAAACAATCTAAGGTATTAGGTATCGAAGTTGTAACAATTTACTGATAAATAGAAAAACAGAAATTGCATTCACTATCAGGAATTCAATAACGAACGGAGATGGAAAATAAAATACAAAACCAATAGCTTTTACACTGAACAACTGTCACTTTAATTAATTTATATTTATTGGAAAAAAACCCTTTGTTGTTATTCAGTGATTGCAGAGTGCAGTGTTAATATATTTGGTGCTTGTACGTATTAATACCTTCGTCGTCATCAGATGTAAGTGCTTGGCTTGCCGGAGTACCTTTTTGCTATTGGCGCATCTTTCTCAACCCCATGCCACCTCTGTTACTTCTGTTCATCATCAGCCCATATTCATCCACTTCTGAACAAAGGCCTCGCCTATTGCACGCCATCGAGATCTATATTCGGCTGCTCGCATCTAGATCCTGCCAGCCATCTTGCGCAGATCATCATTCATATAATCATTTTTACTACTATATGTCGCATTTTCCACATTTATCTTCAGTTGTTCTATTTCTTTTTGCTAGATAGAAAATGATATTTTATGTCAAAGCTATTGTCTCTGTGGAGTTAAGAACTTTTCTACATGCCAGACCACAGAATTAGTTCCTGAGAGAATCCGAGCAATGTGAAGGTCGCCGCAAAGTCTTGCCTAATTCAGCGAATGAGATGTGATGTATTTGGCCTGATCACCTCCTTGCTGGGTAACACAGTATCCGATTAACATTGCATACTTAAATGAATCTTCTCTATTTCAATTCACTAACAGTTAGTAGTGTTACATATATTTTAATGGACAACGAATGCAGTTCGGCGAACTGAACAAATTGGATTGTAACAGTTCAAGAGGGACAGACGCATTTGAATTTAGAACGTCGAGAAATTGTATTAGAGCGGTGCAGTTCTGCGAAATGAGTTGCGTTGTCGACAACTAGATGGCGTTGATGCAAAATGTACTGTTTCGTAAATAGTTACGGAAAAAAGAGAAAATCTCTCAATAAACTAATGCATCTATTGTATGCTACGCCTAATTCAATGTTACAAGAAATTATAAAGATATATTCTGGATATACCGATTTTTTTTAATGAAAAATATAATAATTGTTATATTATTTTGTCTTAAACACCTATTTCACACAATAATCTTTCATAAGCTATTTAATCTTAAGTACGTTAACCCCTAGTATAACAGTTGCAAAGTAATTACTCGTAATGGAAGCTGATGGTTATTCTGCTAAATTAAATAGAGTTTTTAGTAAAGTCATAAAGTAAATGGATCGTATAATTTTAGTAAGTGAGAACGATATTCCAGCTCCTATGAAATAACAATCTAGGTTGATTTTTAAAACTGGGTAAACTGTAAAGTAAAGCCGTCGTACGAAACTACACGTGACTTGTTGCCAAGCTTTAATAAATAATAATACTACCAGCTTATAGATTTCTCGCGCAGGCCTCATCCCTTACAGGGAAGGTCTGAGCACAATCACCACGCTAGTTAACTGCGGATTTTCGATACAAGAATCCAATAGTTCGAACCGATAACGATAAACCGTAAAACATTAAATTGAAAGTTTGTTTCGATTGAGTTCTCTAAAGGTGAATTCGTCCAGTCACTTCTTAACACATAAATACCTAATTCGTTTACCGATATCAAACCATAAAAGCAGACGAATCATTGTAAAACAGTGAAGAAAGATTTTCATTAGTTCAGTAAATTAGAAGATGGAAAAAAAGAGTCCACTTTTTATACTCATTTCTCATCCACTAATCATTTGCATCCATCATAGTAAATGACTGCCCCAAGGAAAATTCCCACTTCAAATTTGTACAAGACACGCGGTGATTCAGCCAGTCTGCATCATGCTGGGCACCTCCTCAATAAAGCATGCTACATACAGTCCCGTTACGTTGACCGCTCAGCCTCACTCGAAGCGTAAACATAAGAACATTACCTAGTTTTTGCTCAGCGAATAGCGGCCGACACTTTTTATGCAGCGGAATTTTCAATTAAGAAAGTTATTGCTATTTGTTGGAGTATAAGGACCAAAGCAGTGTAATTTGGTCCTCAGAGTCGTATTGTTAACTGGCGTTTTATTCTACTTCCTAATAGCTTGTGTTCGCTGAATAGAGTATTTGACAACAAAAATCTATTAAGTCCGCCAGATTGATTTCCGAAAAATATGGATACGTATTTTTTCTTTTGTCTCGTAAACAAAACATGAAGGGACTACAGTGATTTAAACACTCATGTGACGTCACTTAAGCTTCGTTCGTCGCTTAAGCTAGTAACCTTTCGCTTTCTACTAGCAAATGACGTTTTTAGCGACTACTACCATACTTACTACCTACTACCCCTAGTGCCTTACTTTTTAGTGACTTAAAAATACGTATCCAATGGTTTTTGGGAATCTGTCTGCCGAATTAAACGGATTTACATTTTTAGATGTAGTCAAATATTCTATTTTTCTGTGTACTTTATGTAGAGAGGAGGGAGGAGAGTAATTGGACCACTTAACTGTGAATCTGTCACACATGATTGATAAGGTAGATTGTAATCATATATTAAGTAAAGCGTTTCGCTAGATTATCTTCCAGTATTTTTGAAATTGCAATAAAAAGGTGTCTGTAAAGTTGGAGTTTTATACCAATTTAATGAACCTTAAACGTTCCCTTTAAAGTGAGACTATTCGATGGTTTTTACTTGCATGCCTTTTTGTTATTCTGTAACAAGCAAAGATGTCTCCAATTCGACTCTAAATATTACAATTACTAAAAATTGCAAAGCTTTTTAAATAATCTAGTGTTTTGGGGAAAGCAGACCATGTTTCCCCATGGGCCCCATTAAACAGCTGACTTAATGGTCTCCACCAGAGGGTCAACCATGTGTAACACAATATTGGAGTGGATGCAGGAAAGGGTTACCCTTCTCAACTTTTATATCTCGTTGTGGTTTTAAATTTGAGACGTTATTGCGATCGTATCATTGTTTTTATATTAAAGGGTCTTACAATCGAAGCACATAGTGATTACTTTTTTTTCAAATATTGGAAGATTGGAATATTTTTTGATATGAAGGATATTTTTAGAACTTCCATATTTTTTTAAGTTATGTAAGTATTAAGAATTTTTCTACATAATAGCCGAGTACAGGTTTTGAGTACACCACCTGTAATCGATGACGTGTAAGTTGGTGGCTTGATCTTAAAGGTAAATACCTAACAAACCAAGTATTTATTGATTCAAACATAAGCGTGTCTAACTTGCCCTAAGTTACAAAAGTTCCATTTGATCCGTTACCCACCCTTGACATAAAACTGAATATCAGTATTAACAACTTTAAATATCTTGCATTAACCAATACCAATCTCTTTGGTAACCGGTATTTACATGCAATGCAAATCCGGTCAAAAGTATCTGATACCGATGGAGGCGCACCTGCCCGAGTGCTCGCGTTAAACTCCGCACCTGCACTCACATTACCTTCAATGATATTAACAAATATTAAAGCTCTTATCTTACTTATTTTAACCAAAAATCAGCGTCAGATTGTATGGAAAAGAACGTTGCGATGTGGTACGTGGAGGGTGGTTAAAAGTCGTTTTTTATGGTCACTCTTAAAATTGATGACTGCACAAATGCTTACTCTTAATTTCTAGTTTGATATTTCCTGTTGTAGCGTTGGAGGTACATTATTTTAACTTTCTAGCCATCACCGTTTATGTGATACAGCCTGGTGACAGATAATTGGCCAAACGGACAGACAGTGGAGCCTTAGTTACTAGTTTCTCATTTGAATCCTTAAGGTAGAAACCATAAAAAATACAGGGTATGACTATTAAGCAATGCCGTTTTAATTCACCAAAATCCTAAAATAATCAGTCCTAAACGGTACTCACTTACTCTGATTATAAGGCATTCGAGACTGCCACCAATTGGACACCTTTCCCACAACGTCATCGACGTAGACTGCAATGAAGGTACGATGTGCATTTCCTCTGACATCGTAAAAACACTAAGAAGAAAAGAGAGAAGAAAAATGCCTGAGCACAAAAGTGGGATCTAGACGGCAAACTGTCTGCAATATAAATGTCATTCAAGTGTTGTTCAGCTTTCACTTGATGTCATTCCAGTCATATACTTTGATATATCTAGAATAATATTCTCAACTGAATCACGATAATGCTTGTATAACCTGATTTATATTGGCAGCCATTTTATTACAAGATTTCTAGCGGTAGTTTTTGATTAGCGACAAGCTTTTGATTTTAATCTAATTTTATGGTTGAATGTTTCATGTTAGAAATATTGATGTAACTAGATTTTATAGCTAAGGCTGATGATAGATATGACTGGCGAAAGGCAAGGGAAAATATGGTGAGCAGACAAAAATATTGCTTTTTGGACAAGTGGATAGTCACCATGACTGCTATACCAGAGGTCGGGAATTGGATTCCACCTAGGACAAATGTTTGTATGATGAGCACGATCATTTGTTCTCTGTCTGGGTGTAATTTACCTACAGTATTTATGTATTCAGGGATTTATGTATAAGTATAAGTATGTTTATCAGTTGTCTCGTGCTCATAATACAATCTTTTCTTAGTTTGACACTAGATGGCGTTGTGTGAAAGTTGTGGAATATTCTACTTTCAAATTGTATGCATTTTCTTTAGCATCCATTTAATACTCCCGGAATTTCAAGCATCCATCCTAACATTGCATTCTATCGCACTATTAACATCAAATCAGATACGTTTACTCCTTCATTGCTAACACTAAAACCATTATGACTAGTAATCGGATCTAAGGACCACGAAACAAATCACACAACCTACTTAAATGTACATTTGTATTAAATCAATTCGCTTGATAACATAATTCTGTGCCGTTTATAACTAACCTTAAGTTGAAGTGTTATCGCGGTCTAGATACGAAACAATGCATTCAACTTGGGTAAGTTTAAGCTTAATCTGTAGGCTATTGTGGCGTTGATAGCTTTTTGCTTGGCATGTTGGGAATTTGGGTGATAGTGTTTTCATTTTCGGTGATGTTTGATGCTTTTTTTTAAGTGATGGGCATGGTTCATGGCCATATAGAATATGGTTCGATGAAAAATTCATGAGAGATAAAAAAAGGGGACAAGTGCGAGTTGAACTCGCGTGTAGAGGGTTCCGTACGATGTTACCTATCATGTTTTTGGAGTTAAAAAATATGTTCTCCCACACATTCCACCTGCAAATGTAAGTTGGTACGCACAATATTGAGTGATTTACCATGTTATTTTAATATCATGGACTTCTTATAGGTTTTCCTATAATCTATAAGGAGAAAACTAATCACCGATTTTTTTCAAAATTTTAGGTTCAGTACTTTCGGAGATAAGAGAATGGTCAATTTTCTTGAATAACTTGGAAACTATTTATTTTGAAATTACAAAAAAATACATTTAAGATCTTCTCAACAAGACCTTTCATTTCATATGCCACACGATGCAGTTTTCAGATTTTTTTTTTTAATTTTCCCCTTCCCCCCAAAAATAACCCCCCATATACAGATTTAATCTGCTCACGTCACAGGAATTGATATGTGTACCAAATTTCAACTTAATCGGTCTAATAGATTCGGAGATAATTGACTGTAAGCGACGGACGGACAGACACACGAGTGATCCTATAAGGGTTCCGTTTTTGTATTCTGACGTACGGAACCCTAAAAATGATGGAGTTATTCATTGAAGCGTTAGTATACTTTATAAAACTATGACATATACTAAAGGATTTAGTAACTTAATGTGGAAGAAGTGTAGAAATAAAAACAAATTTAACGCGAAAGGTATCACAAATATCCAATCCAATCCAAAACCTTTATCAAACCTCAAAATCAAGCCAAAATTCCAACTATGAGTTACCTAATCCATGCAATTCCTAACAGCATTCCTTTGAATAAAAGATCCGGAGACCTTTCGATGACGGCCAAATAAATATGTCGGTTACAAGTTAAGATGTTATTTAGCATTCGTATTGCGTGCTTAACAAGATGCCTTGTCTCTACCACGAAGTCTTGGAGCAAAACTGTCGGAGTTTTTAAAGAGAGAAGGCGCTCTACGTTATGTGGCGTTGTCTTGCTTACTCATCTGCAATAAACTTATTTTGAGATGCGGTGAAGGTGTCTTGTACGCAGATGCTACCTCTATTTTACATGTTTCTAGTAAATTATAGATGGTGATCACATTGGGACCTTGTTTATGGGGTTATGTAGACTCGATTATGGGATTTCGTCAGGCCCTTGATATTTGTCCAAACCGGGAAGGACAATTGTGGAATATCAATAGGGCACAAAATTTTCTAAAATTGTACTACGTTAGTATCTAGTTATTTAATTTGTATCTAACACCCACCTAAAGAACTAAAACATGTCCAGCAGTGGACGAATATCGGGTAATTATGATGACCTACTTAAATAACAAAAAAGCTTTATCTATACAAATGAAACAGACCAGTCGTGAATTAAGCCAAATAATGCAAAGGCAAAAAACATAAATCTCTGTACAGCAATATTTGGATCAATGCTTGTCTACTTCCAACATGGCGGGAACAGTTCGCAAAAAACTGAATGCAACGTTTTTTGTCGACCCACTGGGAAATAATGTTCGGTGGCAAGCAATGAAATTAAACAAAATTTGTGTCCGAGTTTATTTGAGGTTTGCCAAATTAAAACACGTCGACCTGTGTTACTTTTTCTGACTGAAACTAATTAATTTTTGCGTCGTTTGTACCGTTGCGTGTTGTGAAGCTTTATTATTTGGTGTGTGTTAACATGAGAAGGATATACTGAAAAATAAAGTATTTGCCATACTCGACTATTCTATGAAGATTATCTAACCGCTAACCCTCAATGGAAAAGGATCCAATTTTCGCATCCTAGATGATGATGACAAGCCACTCATGTATTATAATCGGAGTTTACTGTGTTTTTTTAACCCGCTGACGTGGTTTTGTAAGGCCTTGACTTCCCTACACATATGCCGAAAGACTAACCAAACCCATAACTGTTTTTAAACAGATACCTACAAGGACAACCTGATCACAGATCATATACTCAATATAAGTATAGGATGTATGATCAAATGTTTTATACTCCTTATCCTTCCTTTCCTTTCCCTTTCCCTTCCACCTATATATCCAAAAAACTACGCAAAGCAATTCACAGTCTAAAAACAAGTCCCAAACTCCTCAAAGAGCATTCACCTGAACTACAATTACATTCGGATGTAAGGACCAGGTTGCATCATCGGCATTTGGCACTGTCGCTGTCGAGCCCAAGGCCTCCCTTCGCTCGCATTCTGTTAGTCATCTCATCTACAATTATTCCACGCTTCAGCTAATTGAGAATGTGATTTTATCAACTGTTTAGTTTGTCATTCGTGTTAAGCTTAATTGTTTATTTGATCACTTATCTGTCTACTGTTGACTTGTCACTAGGTAAGTTGGTACTTTTTGCATAGGTGTTGCCTTGGTTTTATAGCACTTTTTATTATTATGTCAATTAAGTTTTTTGACACAGAATACAGAATTTAAAAGCGCCCGTCCTTGTGTTTCTATTTAAAATGTTTGGTATGTCTATTTAATTATATAGATAATGGCCAAGTTAGTCTCAGGAGTAAGGGTCGTGAGACCGTCATCGTTTTATTGGCAATAAGGAAACGCTGGAAAGAAAGTGGCAAGAAAAAGGCACCCAACGTAGAGGTTATATCGTGTGTCATGATGATGAGGCAAGAAAATTGAGACTTTAAACAAAATTTTATATCAAAATTTACAACATTGTAAGCGCGTATCTATAACATTATTCCCAGCGCGATGAAAGTGTAAAAGTTCGTAGTGTGTTGCTTTCATTTAGATGCAAATATTTGCACTACAGCAATCAAAGATCTGATGAGTTTGAAACAGTACACGGTCTACACTCGCAACGTTCTCACACATTTCAGTATTCCACATTTAAGTGATGATACGCGTCGCATTAGAAGGCTGCACGTTGCGCCTGCGACGCCTACGCGGGTCGTCGAACGACCTCCCTCCCCCCACACCCCGGCCTTAGGAACACCGGTCCTTACGCACGCATGATCATACCACCTAGCTTAGGTTACCTTTACTTCAGACTAAGTTATTGACTCAATTATCTTAATCGCAGTCTAAGATATATTGCAAGTTCTTAGCTGTAATCAGTGTTTTTTTGTCTTCATTTTTATCTGTGATTCGTTGAGCTGCAGGATTTTATCAAGGTTATGTTATGCTGGTTGAGGTTGGTCATTAGATGGGGGACTGTTATGTTGTAAGGAAATCAAAAGTTTTACCTGAATGCGCCAAATCCCGCGCAGATCTCATTGAAGACACGGTACAAAAGTTACAATTATCTTTAATTAAGCCCTTATAACAAGTACCCATCTAGCTGTGTGATTTTTTTTAAGTTACACTCGCATCCATCTCTTGTAAGCCGTAGATGGATAGGTTATTGAATTTGACCTTTAGTCGCAATGCAGCTGTTTCCCATAAACCCAGCGCTCGACCTCACTGCAGGACTTTTACTATTTTGAATCTTGTTTGAAACCCAATCGCTGTACAATTTCGATGCTCTCTTCAATTTGCGTGTCACGTTGACTTTTATGAGCTGAACCTTTTTTTTTATTTGTACGAAATATGGAAATTAGAATTATCATTACTATCTATATTTAATGGATTTCTCTGTACATACTTACATGTTGACGATTGTACTTTTACCAGAGAGATAATACTTAATTTCTTAAGACTTTATGTAACTTAATTAATTATGGTCAGGTAGGAAAAATAAAAACTTCCCACGCTGCAAGGCAATTATAAACTGATTATTGTGCTGCCATCTGTTATGCAGCAGCTGCACTAAACCTATTGCCATCTAGCGGCGAATAGAAGAATTTTGGTTTACTTAAATAGAACTAGATGGCGCTAGTTACACGAAGAAATTTTAAACCGATTGAAACTCCTACAAGTACCATGAATCTTATTGTTGCTATTAGTGCTAGTATTTAAAAAATATACATAAATGTTTCTACTTTTACAAACAAATATTATCTATAAGTGCGATGCCATAGAAATCTTAATTAGTTAGATTTTTTGTGTGATGCAAACAAACCTGTTTAAAAAAACTGATGAGAATGTTACTTTGATACCTAGCAGGTATGGTAAGGACGTTTATAAAAAACAATTATTATTAAAATATAAAAAAATTAGTACGTCAAAGCATTTTTTTGAGAATCCGTTCTGGCCATTCTGGGTAACATGCGTAACTCCTTAAATTTTTAATTTTTACAATACTCGACTTATTTAGGCAAAAATAAATTTATCTTAATAATTAAGTAATACTGGTAACCTTTTTAAACCATAAAATCGAATCATTTTTATAAATACCATTGTTGCATATCAAAACAATATTTATTTTATTTAATACTGGCTAACGTACCATACCATAGCTAAACCAAAACGCAAGAACCTGACTTCCCAACTTATTATACGTTCGTCCTAACCCTTATCTTGTATACAATAAGATTGAAATTCCTATACCCGAAATATAAAACGGCCATTGATTAAAATCTGCTTTATCGCACTTTCGGATTAAAGTGGGTTATTTTCTAACGTAGTTCTGGCCGGACCGAAAAGATTATTAACAGAAGTTCAACAAAATTTCTATTGGGGACTTAAACTGCATAATTGATTATAGTTTGTTCTTCTCACAAGCCCTAGTAATTCCAGTCGTCCAGATATTTTAATTTAAACCAAAACTCGTCCACTGCATATCAAAAACATTTCCATTCAGCTCGTTTAAACGGATAATTGCCATCCTCTACCGCGTATGTGTCCACAAGCCATTTCAAATCCTCGACGGTCCTTCTTTGTCATTTGGTGTGATTCCGTATAGTCTAGCTCGCCAACACTTTTCGTTACTCTATTGTAAGTTAGCTTCAGTTTCTACCGCATGGCTTCGAGCGCAAACACTTAAATTACAAGCTATATCACGGCTTATAGTACGTTGCCTCAATGCCACAACTTCAACAGAATTAGTGGAAGGCCTCCAGTGCTTAAAGCATTTAAAAAGTACAGGCAGACTGGAACTTCTTCATAATTTTCTATACAATACTGTTTATACCAGCTCATAATATAGTTTTACTGTCTAGGTTTAAAGGATCTAGGTCTTGTTTGGCACAGGAGTCACGTCTCGGCCATGCTCAGCTCTCGTTAATCTGACTATACCCGCCGTTAGTGTCATACTCCAGTAATAAAATGTGTATTAATTCGTAACGACTGTTACTTTGTACGTTTTATGGTTTCTGATTAATTAGGTAGGTAAGGGTGATCGGAGGAGGCCCACCGGAGTCGCGAACCGCATGATTCAAAACCTACTAGGACTCGGGTAAATGTTAGGACAGGACTGAAATCGTTTTGATTTTGATTTTTTTCTCAATTTAATCCTGTTAATAGCAAAAGATCGATTCGATCAACTCCAACATCCAACTAGTAAGCGTGACTCAACGTTAGTATCGGGTTACAGAGAACCAGTTCAATGTCAATTCGTCTGAAACTGAACTCGGATTGGAGTGTTAGCCTACAGGGAGTGAATACATTCTGGAGACGCGCATTGAATGCAAAGGCACTCAGTACTGGGGTTTCAATTATCAAAATTGATATATTATAATTCTGTTGCAAACGTAAACGAATCAATTCCATTTTTGTTCTAAAAGAGGATATATGATTTTATTAATCTTCATAATTAAGGAACGCAATGATGTCTTTTCATGAAATAAAATGTTAAGCAGTTTTACGTTTTCAATCAAATGACTTTAAACTGACTTGAAACGGTCAGTTTTATTGCTTAACCTTACAACATAACATAACATACAACATAACAAACATACAATTTCAAGTGTAGAAGTGATAGTGTTGCTACATATGTATCTATAAGTAAGTAATACCTATACCTATAAAATATGAGTCTGATAGGAACGACTCATAATTACACGATTACTATTCTGAACCACTTGAGAGTAAGATTATTGTCAACACACGTTATGTATTTAAATTAGTTATTAGATGTATTACATACATACCTACCTCCTGTTATCCACATACCTATACTATTAAAAAAAAAACCTTTTAAAAAACCTACTAAGTGCCAGTCTTGAGAAAATTGAAAAAAATTGGTCACCTATTTTTATGGCCTTACGAATCCTTGCTTAAACTCGTCTTTATTTATTATTTATTGATGTATCAGGAACAGAAATACATCATTTGAAATTAATCATCATCATTGAAAATATCAATTTTCTAGCAAACACAGTTTATGAGAGAGCCGGTGCATTTCATCCCATTGTGTTAATTTTCAAACTTCAAATCCTCCTCCTTTATTTGGATTTTCAAGTATTTATTTTACAAATACCTCTGTCTTTCATCGACATAGGTAAACAAAATTCTATTTGATTACCTCCATACAGTTATAAATGAATCTGGTGTCGAGTATCGAGTGTCGAATGTCCAGAGATTGATCGTGCATCGGCTGTCGTTACGTCACTGCTTGACACGGTACCTCCAATTTGTTTGTTCTGCATCCTCTGTAGGGCCCTAATAATAGCGAGCGAGAAAACCTTGTAATTTGATATTTCGTTAAGTTTTACTATACTTAAATTCAATTTTTTTAAATAGTAAATAAAAGTAAAAATCAATACTCTTTCCAGAAAAAATCTTAACTATAGATCACCTATTTATTTGTTTAATGACGGTTTACTCACGCATATGTATCGCGATTTCTCGACCGCGCCGCCGCCGCCGCGTCAGCTCATGAATCATGATTAAGGCTTAAAGTTTGGTTCGAAGCAAGGTTTGTAAGTAAACGTTATTCAATTAATAATTACGAATCCGCCTCACGAAAGCTCTTAAAATTCTTAAATTTGATTGTTTCTCTTTTTAGTTTTAATCCATAAACTCAACTTTTTTTCGTATGACCGATGAGTACATAACTTAATTTTGTACTTAGAATAGTAAAAGAGTATTTTTTTCCTTATAAATATTCATATTATTCACGTAATGGAATAGTAAATTACCCCGCTGTCTTTGCGGCCACACAAACTAGCGGCAACTGCGGCGCGCATCAAAGAGACATCGTTATATACATATAAAAGTTTTATTATAATTCTGATGTAACGAATCGTGTCGCCTGCGTAGGGTGACTATGTGTTTTATATTTGACATATATGTAGGCAGGACAGACTCACAGCCTTTTTAACTTTGTGTAACTTGAACTCACTGATTAAAATCAGGTAAGCAAAAATTTTAGAGGTCAGGAAAAAAGTCTTGCGGTGACTAATTTTCTTAATTAAATCAACTTATATGATAAGTTGATTTACCACCACCACCACTGCTGAACATGTCGCCTACAATAGGTATTCTACATTGTTTTATTTAATTATTATTTTATGATGTATAATTGGAAAACCACGTATAATCCATAAATATCCTAAGCACAAAATATTTTTGCCAAAAAATAAAAATTCAATTACGACCAGGAAAAATTCCCTGTCGGTCCCAAACCATGGACACTCCCGGCGCCCGCAAACGACTCGTAAATGAAAATATTTCATTGCATCACACTTCATTGTAATAGTTCTCAAAATAAACGGGTCATGCTCCATAAATAATGTATTCCAATGCATTTCTTAGTCACACTGACCTTGGATTCGCCCTATAGTACGTTCCTACACTATCTATAGCCAATGTGCACTATAAGCGGTGATGAAGTCATGTATGCAAGTTTCCATTGAATGACTTCAATTAAAATGGTTTTATTTACTTTTAATTGTGATCGCCATTTGTCAAGGCTTTTCTTAACTATGATGGAGCTCCAGTGTCTCCGGTGATTAGTGAG
Source organism: Trichoplusia ni (assembly GCF_003590095.1). Lineage (NCBI taxonomy): Eukaryota > Metazoa > Arthropoda > Insecta > Lepidoptera > Noctuidae > Trichoplusia > Trichoplusia ni. The sequence continues at coordinate 4,884,445 of NC_039494.1, forward strand.
GATGAGTGATCTTAGTAAACCGCGTAAGCGGCTTGTTTTAATCACTTTTGTTGTATCAAATAACAAAAATAGAGCGGTCATGTTTCTTATGTTCATTCAGGGCATGAAAATGTAGATTACTCTTCAAGAACAAGTACTCACTCTGTTTCGCACCGAGCTAATATACTTGATCTGCTGTGTACACTAGTAGGTTGAAATAAAACCCCACTGTATACTGAACTAAGCTGGTCTGGTGTCTGCGAGAGAGTCAAATCTTCAAGAGTAGGTATAACAAATATATATGTAAACTCATGTAACAAAACCATAGCGCGATCAAAAACGACGCCATTGCCATCTATCGTGCTGTGGGTAAACTAATTGTTATAAAGATTTAATTATAATAATTACAATGTTACATTTTGCTTTTAAACACGCTACAAGAAAAAACAACAACTACTAACAAGAAAATGAATTACGACAGCTGTTTATAATTTTGTATGATAAACCTGATTATTTTGGAAAGTGATAATATTGTGGGAAGCTGTACTTAAAAAATAGACAATTTCTTTTCTAAGATTCCAAAGCTTGTTCAAATACTAAAATGGCCTGTGCAGCCAATGTTACTCAATACAAAACGTGAATAAATATTATCAGGCGTATGAATATTATTAATCATCTTATCACCGTCTGAAGTCTTTTTCGTTTCCCAAGTACATCCAACGGTTGTCTGCAGATCGCTATTTACGATTCCAAAGCCTAACATTACCTCTTAAAGCAAAACTGATGTATGTATGGAAAAGAGATGCCGCTATGCAAAAAGTGTGCTTTCTCGCTTACACTATTGAAACAGTTGAGTTATGGTGTTACAGGTGTAGAGGCCCTCGGACCTCCTGCTGCGCCTCTGTAATTATTTGCACTTCGTTTGTGAATGTAATAAGAATACAAGAAGATTATTTATCTGTATATCAATATGCATATTTGTTTTTCTTCGCGTTTCTTAAGAAAAATTATGTGCTGTTTTTCTCGTAATGTTATTAGGTGTCAAAAATTTGAATTTTGACACAACTGCTGTTATAAAGTTTAAGTAAGTGATATTTTTAGGGTTCATCGGTTTGTTTGTTAATTACTTTATTCAACCGCAAATTCTGATTGTGTAAATCAATTTTGAAGTGCAGGCATGTATTAGAATTTTCAGGGGGGCACTCTATTTGGGCTGATGCCTGCCGGGATTGTCCGAAACGATTACCTAGGGTACCTAACGAAAGAGTAAGAATTCTCACTATTATAATTCTATGTTTAGTTTGCGAAATAATTGGAATGTCCAAAGCCCCTTCTTGAGTTGTTTTTCAACCGCTTTCAAAAAGAAGAAGGTTCTCTAGTTCTCCTGTTCTCGGTGAACTGATGATGTGTTGATTCTTTTTATCCTAGCACTCTTATCAAATGTCAATCTACAATTCTGGTGATCGAGTCAAAGGAAATGTGATTTCCACTCAAACTACATCGTAAACTGCTAGGGCTATCACGAACGGACGGATTGTATAATGCAGATGCATATAAAAAATATAAGAATTTACGTTTTAAAAACTATTCAAATAACACATTCAAGTGGGCCATTTTGACGAAATATTTAGGTCACAGTCATCCATCGCTCAGTGGCTATGACACTCAGATAGTGTTCACTGCGCATGCGTGATGGATTTATTATATTATTTGTTTACATTGTAAAGACTTGAGTGTGCGGTGTGCTTAGTCATTGGAATGTAATAGTTACAGCCACAATAAAATGCCGAGTGAAAACGCGGACAGATCGCTCTGGAATGGACGGATCGTAATAATATTTATAATTATTATTTTCTATATCTTAACAGATTTTCTTCCCGTGCCACTCGGACGAGTAATCATGGATCACACAAAATGCATTTCCTACCCGCAACATGTTGTACTCTTTAGGTTTGGGTTTGTGACCTTAACCATTTGACTATCCAAGTAGCCTTTCTTGAGTCCTATATTCTTGTGTACGAGGATAGCAACCAAGATTACGATAAGTTTTTGGCCAACACAACAAATTGACTGGACTGTTGGTCTAGTGAGTGACCCCGACTGGTATACTGGAGTTCATGGGTTCGATTCCCACCTAGGACAAATGTTTTCAATGATGAGTATATTGTTCAGTGGGTGGATGTAATTTACCAATACTAATGTATTTAGTAACATATAAGTATATTTTCAGTTTTCTAATGAAGGTTGCGAAATATTATTATCATAATTGAGCAGTCTTTCAAAGACACAAAAAGAGAGCTCATAAGTTGTATTGCAATTAACGTCCTTCACTCGAACAAAGCCAGGAGGTTCAACTAGTTTATTATAAAATTGACTGATTTTGTTGCCTTTAAGAGAACTATAGCTATTATTTAGTCCATACTCTTGTTGGTTACATGTGAATACCAGGCTCTACATTTTCCGTATATGGGCAAGCCTGAGTTAGGATCGCGCCAAAAGGTGAGGGTTGTACCCATAGAACATAGATAAGTAGACGGCTACTACTTGTCTGTTGTCTCTGGTTGCACAATCGCATTATCTATTGGTTACATGAATATTGTAATATACACATGTAAGTGTGTATGTCACTGAACTCCTAAATGGCTAGACCGATTTGAGTGATGCTTTAAAGGTTTTGTATGCGTTTGGGTGGCGATCTGGATGGCTTAGATTTAAATAAAATGTAAAACTTATGTCATTTCAAAATTAAGAATAATGAAAATATATTTAAAAGATGTATGAAAATATTGAATGAAATATTTGCCTTCTTTTGCATGCTTTTATTAATATCCCATTTGCTTGCTACGTGTGCTTGTTATGTGTAATATACTTAATTTTTTTTAAAATAATCCGTACGTCTAAATAGCATCCATTACAAAAAAAATATTTTTACATGTCAGGCCATTAAAAATTACTTTAACGCTCTTACTTCAAATCTCCTGAAATTCTATTTCTACAATAGAATCGTTATAAAAAATCAAATCAAATCACTTATTCACTTGCGAATATGCGGACATAAAAATACTACATAAGTAATACAAAACTTATTCAAACCTTTCCTTCTTAAAGACACCATCAAACAAACAAGTACCAAATCCATCTATACACAGGATGATACATTTTCATTTCATAGAACAGCTGATGCAGTCTGTCTGAAGTGGAAAACGTTTCACGGGCGCCCGCTTCGCCAGTCGACACTAGCACCGCGCCGCGAGCACGCGTGTCTGCGCTCCACCGACCTTTCGCCACAACACGAGATTCGCGAACGATTTTCCGACACAGTTTCAATGTTTTCCAACTAATTGTGTGTTAATGTGCCGTGCTGTGTTTTGACTCCATAGCTACTGAGGTAATTGAACTGGCATTTGTTTTATACGACTATTTTTTTTTGTCGATGCTAATTTTTTTAGAGCCAATTTCTTTTAGGTTTTAGCATATTTTCGAAATTAAGTTAAGAATTTTATTTTTAATGATATTATATTATTAGTACCTGTGACATTGATACTTACTCTTGTATATTTTAATACTAATAACATTAAAATACAACGTGTTAGATATGTAAATTATGAGAAATATTTAAACATCATTTTATTACCGGCACATAAGTATTTATTAGCTCAAAGTAGTCAAAACTAATCTTTAAGAATTAAAATATGATTAAATTATCTCACGCTGTTTTTATTATAGGGTTTCATGGGCCTCGAAATAACTATGTTATCATCTAGTGAAGCTAATCATAATGACTTGTCATTTAACTACAAAATCTACAAAATTTTCTTACAAAAATCCCAGGTATTTTTTCCTATTTAAATCCCTAATATACACTCCTTAAAATTCAAAAAGAGACGAAATCAACCAATAACTTATAACCAAAAAATAATTCAAAGCCCAAATAATGCATAGGTACAATACTAAAATGTTTATCGAACAAATCGTTAGCCATTACCATAGCATAGCGTATTACATGACAGCTCGTAACACACCAAGACCACCTGTTAAAACACACAATAATACTACAGAAAACTCGTTGTGTAAGCAAATATGACAAGCGTTACTTTGAAAAATACTCTCCGGGTAGCGACGACGGATGAAAACAATGTGTGATGAAACGGAGAAAGGTAATTGTAATTATAATTGTTGCGTTTGAAGATTGTATTGCTGCAGGTGTAAGAGATAAAGAGTTTTCGGGACTCGTTCTGTTTTGTCTTTCGGAAGGTACGAAAACGTGTGAGTCCTGCATCTGTGTTGTCTCGATTCGTGAGGATAGATCCCATCGGTCTATGAGCGTTAGGAAAAGAATTGCTCCCGTGTTTGCGCTCACGCTTGTGCATTATAACATATCTTGCGTAGCTGGCTGACATTAACTATTGTGGCTTAAATTAATTGTCAGAGCTCTATCCTTCTCTGCATTTCATGACTTTAACATGCTTGAATAAAATTAAGAAGAGTTTCAACTATTTGAAGTCCGTAGTCAATGTGTCATGGGATCTTGGCTTTGATAAGGATTGGTTTGCTTAACGGTCACGGTATGACTCTAAATTCTAGTATTCGCAAGTAAGTAGATAACGGTATTCCTTTTATATCTGCTGTTAAATCTATCGACTGCTATCAGCACTTCATCGGACTATCGGAAGGATCTTATTACTATTTATAGTGTTGGGACCCACACATTTAATGAATATCGATATCGTTATTTATAATATTATTTTAATATTTTAAGACTTGGAATAGGATGATTTTTTTTTTCAGAAAAACTGTATTAATAGCTAAAGTATAATACATATAAGTTAAAAATATTTTTAGTAATACGACATCGCAATTGCTTCAATATTTGTCTCGCCTTAATAGATAAGGGTTTATTATTTTAGGAATTCAATTAATTTCATAAATAGTGGTGACGATAAACCACAAGTCCACAACCTCGTACGTAAATAGTATCCTTGTTTTTGACTTAGTTTCTTACTTCGATTTACTTTGGTACTAAGGGAAAACTTTTTAATTAAATTAAAAAAAATCAAAATACGTAACTGATATGAAACAGTTCTTATTTATCATATTGGTTTGATTTCATAATGGTCAAAAAAACCACAACTATCCATGGAAACAGTACGTTACCGCTGATTCTTCATTGGATAAAAACAAAACATTTCAGTTTGAATAATATTATTTTAAACTTAATATTATAAAGTCAAATTTAATCAATACAAATCCTTGATATTATTATTTAAATCGTTTAAATAAAATAAATTATTCGCTTCCTGCTCATTAAAATTGTGCATTGAACCTGTCAAAAACTCAATTATAGAACATCAATTTACATGTATTGTGTTGACGTTGACTTTGCGATAAAGAAACAGTGAATATTCAAAAACAACTCAAAATTCCATTAAAAATCTGTAAGTACCTACTTGATTTTTCTAGATACCCAGACTCAGTACATTAGAAAAGCAGATAAAAAACTTTTTATCAAGCAAAAATCGAACCAGCGACTCGTTACTTAAAGTGAGTTTAGGTTTAGCGTGAGACTCTTAGCAAAAACTTCGTACAATGTTATTATTTAAAAATATCGAAGTAATTGAGAGTGACACCCGCATGAATGAGACGAATCGATATTTGGAAACAAACCGGTCTGGGAGCCTTTCACTACTTTATAAAGTCATCTTCTATGCCGTTGTGGAAAAGAGAGGCCTGTGTAAGGAGTATGGAGTGCCATCTCTCTTCCACAAATGTAACGATATCACTTGAAGAGGTGGTGGACGGCAGCTCGCATTCTGCGCCTGCGCATTCTGAGAAACGTCTCCGATGAAATATTTGTTACATTGTCGTAATTGGGTCAGTTAATAAATTAATACAAATGTCAAATTGTTGAAATATAGAAAATAGTGAAATTTATTAATGACTTTATTTTTACATTGATTTTAAAATATAGATATTTCTAACGGAATTTATACCTGTCTTTTGGGCAAGAGAGGTATTTTTTCAGGATAATAGTTTAAATTTCAAACAAAAGAAATAATTTGATCAAGACGTTAGAAAAAAATACCCTATTCTGCTATAAAAGTTATAAACTTGCAGCTATTGCAGAAATACGACATTGCAAGTGTTATAACTTTCAGGAATCATTCAGACATAACATTCAGACATTCTTACGACGTCTAACTGTAAAATACTTCACACCGCTTTTTGGCTTCCAACAACACGTTTCACTGCCCCATTTATTCCTCTTAATTTTCTGACTTAACCGCAGTTTTGCATTCGTCTTTCAAATTGTATTTTTGAGACGGAAATTTTGGCAGATGAGATAATATGCTAAGGAGATTAACCATGACCCGAAGTCAAGGTTAGGTTTAGCATAAATTTAATCAAGTTTAACAATTTCATGGGCTTATTATGTCGTTTCTTGAGTCATAGACGCTCCTTTTGGTCTTTGGAGTTAAGTTATGGCTTAATTAATATTAAAATTTACAATACACCTAAAAATACATTGAGTATTGAGTAAAACCAAACCACCCAAATTAAAGTAGATAGACTTTAATTTCATATTATAGGGCGGCCAACTATTTTTATTGATTCATAATCAGCTCTGTATTTTTTTAACCACAGCAACATTGATATACCTATTCATTACATCTTTAGAAAAAAAGTTATTGACCAAAACTACAAGACAGTTTTCCCTCCCGTTCATACTAGGGACCGTGTGGAAAGGTAAAATTTCTCCCTCTTCTATGCCACATGTTCGTGGAGTTTCGTGATTCCTAGGACACGGTTTTATACAACTAAATTTTATACACAACAAAGAAAATGACAGGAGTAGAGGGTCTTCACCTCTTTAGTTTTTCATGATACTTCGAAGTTTCTTGAAAACACATAATACTTCTCGGATTATAGCAAAAATAAGATAGTTGCAGTTGTGCTAAAGAGACGCCGATGAGTCTCGCTTCAGAAACTGCAACAGAATCACTTTAAGAGTTAAGGAGAGAGGTTCCTCTTTTCGACAACAGACGCTCAAGAATTTCATGAAATTGTCATGTTTTACGTAAAGTGAAGCCAAGCCGGTGATGTCATATGGTATTGTCAGCTCGCGGATATGTAAATACGTATCATTGTGTAAACACCGTGTTATCTACACGTTAGGTGTCTCTGCTCCAACAATACTTGTTACATTTCACGTTTCATAACTATGGTAAATGTTGTGTTATGCAGATTTGCGAATTATACTATTAATAGTCAAATATGTGGTTTAGGATGCCGAATAAGTGGCTTTGAAAATGTATCTTTCAAAACATACCCAAAACATTACGGAATATTTAATCAATAATCATATTTTAAATTTATTTTTAATATTACAAGTTTACAACAAAGTTTATGGATTAGAGGACGAAATAAAAATAAATGAACGCGTCGTGTTCATTCATATTCTTTTTTCAAATTGTGCATCAAACACTGCTTAAGAAAAACAATAAAAAAGCAACAATCTAATCACGCGTATTGTTCAGTTCGAATAATTCTAAATTTAGTGTTGCGAGCTTAAAATAAAACGCATTCCATTCAGTTTTACTTTCTTTTTATTTTATGCATCCTCCCAATGCCAAATATTTCAAGGCTAGTACGAAACGAATGTTGCCAACAAGAATAAGAGCGGTATTTTATTATGACAGGTCGTAATTGCCTGGAACAATTACATGGAATAATCTCATAGATTATCTTATAGTCAATAGATAAGATATAGTTAACGCTAATCAATTAACTTATTAAACATATTATCTTATATCTTATTATCTTATAAGACAGTTAATTCTTATTTTTTAATAAGTAATACACGGTAGCCTTCGAGCTAAATACAACAGACTCAGTGAGAGTATTTTAAAGAGTCGAGATGCGCCCATTCTTTTCTTATTTTTAATTACGAAAATTGGTAGAACTGGTAATTTGATGTTTGATGATAATTATTAGGTATAATACCTAATGTTTCATATCGCTAATATTCAAAATAAGTGTAAGAAGTACCCACGATAAATAAAATTAATATTTTAACAAGTTACAGCTTATTATTTAGATTCCTTCGCGATTCGCAGAAATAAACCGCGAATACCATTCCAAAGGCTTAGTTTAACATAGAGATATAATTATGATCATTTATTTTTAAATGATTTATGGCATAACAAAGCTCCGTGTGTATTTAAAGATGGGCATTAAGCTGATGTCTTATTGGTTTTTAAATGAAACAACTTTATTGTAGCCTAAAATTTAAATGTCGTCATCAACCTCACTTATGCTTAAAATTTTATTCGTTTTTAATGTGAAATGTTTATTATATGGAACAGTTTATACTATAAGTGAAAATCGGGAATGTTGCCGTTATGTTGAAGCGAGACAACGTTATACACAGGGTAGTATGCTATCTCGTTTCTATAGAAGCAATAATCTTACTTTAATATAGAATCTTTATCGTTAATGATTTGGGGAATACAGATGTTTATTCAATTCAATATAAGGGTTTATTCACTAGAAGTTGTTGAACTTTATATTTTTGATGGTCCGATTGGCATTTGTTTATAGCTTGGCTTCGCGATAGTGGCTACGGGTTCACGCGTTGGTTGATAAGAATTTACATGGTTTTTAACTAAGGCGTTTTTAACATAGGATGCTTTTGAACCTGTTGTGCTTTAAGTAATTTTGACTTGGTAGCGGCCGCAGATTCACTATCTAGTTTTTATTCCAAAACTCACCTTTAGTATACGGTATACCTAAGTTAATCAAATTCAGATTTGCTTGTGATTTAAAGGCAGTAACATAATCATGATCATTAATTTAAAAACTTACTCAATTCAGTCCATTTTTTAGAACAATTTGAATAATCATTTACTTACAAAAAAATATGGACCCTAAATATTCACTGATAATTTTATCTGAAGCTAAAAAATACCCCAGGTTACCTGTAAACCTATTTTAAAAGTTCACCTTTCAAAATAGGATTTCAGGCTACAAAATGAGGTCATGACGTCACTAGACCTGCGTATACAGTTTACCGTTCCACTTTACGAATACAGCCTGTTGTTCATACCCAAATGATGTTATGTTCCCAATATTCGCGGAGCTGCAGAAATGAGTTCTGAACTGCTGTTCTGCCACCACAATATTGTGACATTCCCATTAATCTTGTATGTAGTTGGCAATGACACAAGAATCCATTGCATCATATCGTTGCTAATCGCGGGTTATACCGTCACGTTGATTCGTGAAAGTCTATTGACTTGCTTTTTCATTTTCCTGGTGGTGGATTTTTGAGGAAATTTGTGGGATAGTTAAATTTCAACGATGAAACATTTTGGCTAAAGTTCATTGATATATGTACATATATATACATAGATAGTAGATACTCTAAATTGTTTGTGCACGCTTTCCTGGCTGTTTTTAAATTTACGATAGCTGGTTCTGTTACATTGTAAAGTTAAAGATGAATAAATTTTGCTTGAGTTACCTATTATGAACGTAATTCAGGGTTTGAGCATAAAAATATGGAGTCGATATTTTATCAGAAAAATAATAGTTAATTAGCCAAAAATTTACATTAATTCAAAAGATGATTAACTAAAATAAATGTAATCTAATTTTAATCGTAACGTATCTTAACATAATTAACGACATCACTTCCGGATTTAAATTGACGGATGTTCGAAGAAATCATAAATTATTAAATTAGAGATGTTACAAAACCCCGTAACTGTAACCGAAATTATCGGATATCTTAATAAAGACTTTATTCGTAATCGGAATCTGAACCGATGTGCTTTTTTGATAAAGGCAGCGTTAAAATAAAATACACAATGACAATTTCTTATCAGCACATGCTGGAAAAAGAAACCCCCAAGATGCGCCACAAGACCCGGTCTTCCGCCTTCCACATCCAGTCCTATGTCCTTCGAATATTTAATCTGACTTTTCCAATCATTGTGTAGAAAACAAGTTTAATTGTAGCAATCCGAGATCCATTACCGAAACCGATATTATAAATTTATAAATCCGTATCCGCAACCAAATCCGAAATTCCACATCTACAACATCCTGATATATATCATGCCGGCAAAAATTATTTCTTCGAATAATAAAAATGTTCGTGTTGCAAAACAGTGAGAATTCGTTAGCAGATTAATTTTTATCGCTCACGGTATGCGGTTGTCGTGAAAGTATGCGATTAAATTTGAGTTCCACATAATATGCTTCAGTTCTTTCTTCTTTTAGGATTTCTTGTCCAAAGTATAAAAGCCCGACTTCTATAGCTCTTGTTCGATTTCTGTCCATATGTGTCTTTGACCCTCCGTGTGTCTGTGTCCGCCCGTCAGAAGGCTGTGTTATTAAATCCAATTTTTACAGATAGGTAATGAAAAAAAGTGACGGTTTAAAAGTTTACGGGTGACCAATTTTTGTTGTAACTTGTTTTTCTTTATCCTGTTTGTACGGAACTTGTTGTGTTTCTACGAACTCACACTTGGCCAATTTGACAGTGTATTTTTATATCGAACTCTATAACCTGACATCTGATTAAAAAATATGATTGCAAAACATTTGTTGAACGTGAAGAATTTCTTCTAATTAACATAGTTTAATTGTTAGGTGGTATAAAATCGTGTTGGATGCAATTAAACTGATTTATGTTAGATCAACTATAGTCGCATGCACAAATACACCTAGATTCAGAACAAGCATTCGTGTATCACACAAATGCTTGTCCTACGCGAGGATCGAACATGCGACACGCCGTAATTCAGTACTTTTGTCTTTCTATCACTTATTATGTCATCCAAATCTCCTATACATAACACTATCACAAATTCCTGCCAAAACAACAAACGATCAAGGACATAGCCCATGGCATTGTACTTCAATCAGTGACGACTTCGTAACACCATTTATATTCCACCAGATTATATCCACTCAGACCACCCCTTTTACCGTGACTGTTATTTTTACATGAAGGTCCCTTGATAAATGTATTAAAGTGTATCCTGTGATAATGTTATCTCGTCCTTGGATAGTCTGTATGTTCAGAGGCGATGAAAAATACGTCAGAAGATATTTTGACCGATAAAAACGTACGGTCAGCGTGTTGAAGAACCGTATCAGAATTGTAAAGCTTTTGAGTATATTTAAGTACATGGATTTACTGTTGGGAGTAGGATACCAAGTAGGTTCAGAGCAACCAACAGTTTGCTCACAACAATATTAAATAATTGAAAATGAAACAGTTCTAAAATCAAAATTTGGGTTGGTTCATCATGTTCTCTTGCTAACTGTACCTACTATAGAGTTTATAGACTTTGTTACTAAGTACTAGTCACTGCTAGTGACTAGAAAATTTAGAAAGCAAATATTTGTTTACGAAAGTAAACAATTTAGTTTTGCTAATCAATCAAAAAGGTCTTTTACCTACGGTTCCGATTACGAAACTATGACGATATCTATTTTCTAGTTACTAAGATTTCTATGCCTCACAACGATTTTTTATTTTCTCAGAACACTATTGTGTACTTAACTTGTGTAGTTTTAGGCTGCGTTTTCCAGAGATGTGCGAGGATGCGTAGCGAGGGATGTGTTTGTAAAGAACCAGTAGAATTGCTTCATTAACTTCGCTTCGGTCAGCACAGCTCTGGTGGTAACGGCTAAGCGGACATCATCGCACGACACATTTCCATCGCACATCTCTGGTGGAAACACAGCCTTCAAATCTTAATCTGTCTATAATCTTGTTCACTAGGCAATGAGGAAAAATTAGTTAAACTAACAAAACACTAGAGAGCACGACAAGAAGCAAACACAAGACAACCTTAACAGTTTATATCACAAACATCTGTATAAGAGTCAGTGTCGCTAAGTTTTACGCAATCCATTGAGTGTGACCGATCACACGGCCGTGAACTATACGATACATTGAGAATACTAGAACTAATACACGATACACGTGCAAATAGTTTATTTTGAGCAAGTATAACGATATAGTTGCGTATAAAATTAGGCTTAACTTATTTTTACATAAAATAGACTATGACGACCTCCGTGGTCGAGTGGCGTACGCACCGGTTTCAAGGTGTCGCTAGCTCTGAGGTCCCAGGTTCGATCCCCGGTCGGGTCAATGTAAAAATTCACATGGGTTCAGAACAATGTATGTGATGTTGTCCGCATTTATTTATATTATTTATTTATTTGGAACATAAAATAGATTGAATTGACAGGTCTGTGTAGGTATTATTGTAAGATTTTTGTTCTTTTAAGAACCTCTATAGTTTCTCTATATTCTTAATCATACATACTATGATTACCATAAATTCTTTAGAAGTTAGTCTATCGACAATCAATAAAATCGTATGCTATGAAACATTAAAAGTGACAAATGAATGACTTAATCGCCACATTGAATTTCGAAATCAGTTGCAAGCATGCAGGTCGCATTCGATGACGTAAGGAGTGACGTCATAGCTCAGCAGTCCAAAATTCTAGCAGAACAGTTAGTGTCACATAGAATAGTTAATTGATTTATGAGCGTTTGCGACATTGACTCGAATAAACTCATTCATGACTATTTATTGAAGGCTTGTTGTTGGAGCTGGTGTGAAGATGACGGCATTTGACCTAATAAAAAAGGTTATGTTCCTTATGCTTTTTTACGTATTGCTCCTTACATTTAATTTAATCTGTCATAACGTTTTCAAGTCTGAAATATTACAAGTTTTTCAAAGTTCTGAACAGATGTTTTTTTGTCATAATTTATTGAATAAATGTGACATCATTTCAACCAATTTACATTAATGGCAAAGTCTAGTTTATAGACTAAAATGTTTTAACTTTTCTTGGCTTTGCTTTAATTTATGACGATAGACCAAGAGCTAAGAAATATGGATGTGAATCACAGGAAAGCGGTACGACCACAATCCATCTCCCTTCACGTCAAGATAAGTGAAAATTTATATGTGTAATAAGACAGCGATCTTATCATCCGACCTACTTAAATCTCATAATAGTAAAAGTTTATTAATATAGATTGACATCATAGCGTCAAACAAATTCAATTTAGGATTTTTCGTTTCACAGGATCCAGACAATTAGACAGTAGCTGTTTATATAATAATATCCCATGGCTTGCGATTGTACTGGTTGATTTCAATTGAATTTCTGAGTAACATCAATTGTATTGGTTCACCCCGCTCAATTGGTGACGCGACACCATTGTCGGGAAATGAGACCTTAATTATGATCTATGATTGCGTTGCTGTGTGAAATGTGGATCTGTATGAATGGATGTTAAGAATTAGGCTGATAGTTGACTGGTTATTGGAAGTCCCGTATGTTGTGTATGAGACAGCAGAATATATCTTCTCGATACACACTGATCAAGGGAAATGAAGAATATAAGCTCTATTTGAAGCATCCAAGCTCTTGAGAAGAGAGATTTCCATTCCCGGATATACCTTAGCCATGATTTTTCTGCACTTGTATTGTTATACTAACCTTGGCCATCATGATCACAAACCTGTGTCTCCTATAAAGCAATGCTGCTCTCTTTCCTCCTGTTTTTTTTTCTGCTAAATCACATTATGGTTTGCTTTCACTCTTATAAAATGCCTTGAAATAAAAATATTCTTCATTAATCAACTACCTTAACGATCTTTTCAAAAAACATTCCGGTTCATTCGAATTAGCTATACGATAAGTTACGTCTATAAGACAAAATTACCCGTATTTCATACACCAACAATCTCACCGAACACAACTGCAATAAATATAAAACCTCATTCATAGCCACACAATTATAACGTAATAGGTCCCTTCGAATCCCTTCTAGTGTTACACTCACAATACAGTAATATAACACCCCAGTGTCACATTTGAGCTGTTCGTTCCAAATGTCGAGTGATTTGACATCCGGACTCCACCGACAGATGTCTGTTTGTGTGTTTCCCTTCGTTCGTGCGATATAATTGTGCGGTGCTATTAATTGTCGCGTGACTTTAAGAATCGACCCCCTTTTCCAATTTGTGTGAACAGATTGGCTTATTATATTTTAATGGGAGATTTTGTTTTGTGTTAGGGGACTAGGATTTTATGTTTTTAAAGTGTTTACTACTTGACTGTCGGTAATGCAGCATTATTATATTTAAACATTCGAAAACTTACAATTAGATAACCAAATAACTAAATATTACACAAAAAAATTTAACAGAAAAGGTCCATGGTAAATGGCGAATTTCGGGAAAATGTTGCGATCCTTAACATAAGTGTTTAGGCATCACAGCATTTTCCCAAAATTTACTTTAGACTTTGTACTTTTCAACAGGAGCAATGTCATTTCACACAAAACTTGCCTGCAAAAGCTCCCCTTCTTGATTAAGATAGCGGGAGTAACCTCCCGATAAGGCACGCTCCAAACTCATTGTTTCGCTAATGGTGTGAACTTCCATTGTATTTTGCCAAATAGACCCTTTATGAGAGATAAGCTGCAAATTGAATGCATTGACGATCAGACTGTGTGTCGCCAAATGTCAGTATTATTTATGTTTCTCAACAGATGTGCAGCTAATGATTGAGTGGTGCCGAAATTAGTTTTGCATTGTTGCTATCGAACCTAAATAAACAAAGGTTTTTTTTTTTAGTTACGTATTTGAAAACAAAATTACTTTAAATTAAGATAAAATATAATTTATATCCTAGGTAAGTCTTTTTGCAATTAAAACTAAACTTACTCAAAAATACTTTTATAATATCTTATAAGTCATATTAAACGTCACTCTTTTGTCCCTTCATGAATATTCGCCATAAAATAAAAACAAATGACCGCAAAATAATTCTTTCAAATGAGACATCAAAAAAGAATTTAAAAGTAATTCAAAAATGCCGATAAAAACTTTTTCTATTGTCCGTTCTATTTCTTAATGAGCAGCAAGTCATTAACGCGGTCCATTCACGAACCGTCGAGACAAATCGTCGCCTGCCGCTAATGTTCCTCTTCAACAGATGTCATTCGCAGCCAGCTTTATTGCACATTTTGTGTTACATTACTAGCTTTAACTTTGTGGAAAGATATTACACGCTCATTTACTGCACAATGGATGATGATCATAATTATACCCCGTATCCCGAAAATCTATTCAGAGTATATCTCATAATGTATTACATTGCTGGTTAAAATCTTTTGCAATCAGCTCGTTTGCTATTCAGACATGCAACGGATAATGTACATTACTGTCCGTGTTATGTTTGCACTCCTGCTATTTATAGTATCCTGGTACATAAATCAAGTTCACTCTACCGATCAGCTGCCGCTGCCGGGGCGAACTTGACACGCGAACCTTTTTTTGTTAAACTTTTTGTACCTAGTAGCACCTTGTGTTGTCCTAGTGAGCAACTGACTTATTAATTGCTGAGATATGTATCTGTTTCCAGTCCATTTATAAATAGGACAATATTTAGTAGGGTAAGTATAGATACGGTAATTTAAGGGGCAATCCTTAATAGGTTATGATTATTAAAATATTCAAAGATTTTTATAAACAAAAACCTATTAATCTTAGCGTAATGGTACCGATGGTCTTCCACATTAAATGGACCACCTAACACAAAAATACTTTTTCCAATCACATCACTAGGTTCTGAGATCAGCCCGTTCAAAAACACACTATCTTTAAGTTTATAACATAAAAAGTATAGATTAAAAAATTTGAATGGAGAACAGATCCATTCAAATTGTTTAAAATAACAAATCAAGTTAAACAATTTCAACTATTAAACTACAATCCTATATCTCACGATGCTAAGACTTGAATGAACGTAAATAATCGCAAACGTTCGTGGCGTATTATATTGAGCTGGTAACACGATACGCTACTAGAGTGTTAGATTACACAACATTCATTCATCTATACGATCCAATCTATATCTATTCTAATATATAAAGCTGAAGAGTTTGTTTGTTTGAACGCGGTAATCTCAGGAACTACTGGTTCAAACTGAAAAAATCTTTTTGTGTTGAATAAACCATTCATCGAGGAAGGATTTAGGCTATATACCATCACGCTGCGACTAATAGGAGCGAAGATACAATGGAAAATGTGGAAAAAACACAACCACGCGGACGAAGTCGCGGGCAACAGCTAGTAACATAATATGTTCATTCAATACTTCGATACAGTAACAAAACAATAATAACTAACTTTTTTATATAACTGCAACGGCAAAAGTCGATCGATCTTGATCAAGATACGTTTGGTACCGTCGGTCCGTGGATGGGTGACCATCTTTGTAATAATGAGTTTCTCCGTGTTTTGAATTGTGGGTCCCGGATTTTTATGCATCGACAGTCGCTACGTATAGTCAGAAGTAGAAAGAGTGAAAACTAGGCTGACCGAAGGGTATTGCGTTGCCCAGGTACCTGGGTTGAGGAGGTCAGTTGGGCAGTTGAAAAAAGTCTAAATTGATATTGATAACTTTACCTTTGTTATTATGTGTTGGAAAGGCCACCGCTTCCAATTTCTTGACCCTATTCGATAATCGCTATATGGTCAAATATTAGTGTCTCAAAATCTAATTCATAGACAGACCATTTATTATATTATTAATCTTAGTTCACTGGACAATGGTCGCCCACGGCTTGTCAAATCAAATCAAAAGATAATTGTTGTTTTGTAAGGCATAAATATTAAAGTGTACTTACTTACGTAAAACATGATTGATTAAATGAATAGAAAATGTCCTTTTCTATGGTTTAAAATTACTATGGCAAGCTGAGCCCCTGGCTCTCTAAAAATATCAAAAGTTTCGCGCGTGAATCAAATAATATCCATGAACATTTATTACTGCCAATAATAATAAACTCACCCCCTAACGCACAATTGGAAAGCCACAAAAACAGACGAATAAATATAAAGAAAAATAAAAAAAGATCAATTTATTCACTCCTTTATTCATTCATTCGTTCTAGTTCAATTTCTTGGACCGCAATACTAAATAACAAGATCGCAACAAAAGTTCTTTCAAAACCGCGTTTCGGTCACAAATAACCGAAAGTTTCCAAAAATAGGGCTGAGAACCACAATGCTGTATAATGCCTTGCCTTTGCCTGCCGTGGTCACGATTCCCATTGTTCCTTGGCCAATAAAACTTCAAAGGGTGAGGTTTTTGTTGTGTACCACTTCGGGCTTTTTCATTGCTTCCTGTGTTGTTGCATTTTTTAACAGGTGTCGTGTTTTTATTAAAGTTTTGACGTTTGTTTTCGGTTTAGGTTATTTTTATAACGAATAATATTAGTGAAAAGTTCAAATATTTGTTTTCAGTAGATTTATATGTATTGCCCCTACATGTAACTTTAGCATGCCAAGCATGCCAATTAAGCGTCCATAAATTATTGTGTTAACCTAAAGATTTATATTATACTCAAATTTTATTTCATTTTGATTTAAGAGTGCCATAATAACCTGATTTACAAATTGTTCATAAAATCGTTTATTGTTTGTAAAATTTTATTATAAGTGGAAAATAATTTTAGCACAGTTTTTGAACATTTCGACCATAGTAAATTCGGTTGCGAAATCGGGATTCGCTAAATAATTCGTTAACAAATAGTAGGCTTTTGATCTTTATCACATTAAGGTTCATTTTACCTTAGAGTTATATGGAACATAATAACGGAACAAGAAGCTTTTGTTGTGTTTGCCCAAAGATTGGAGTTATCTTACGACCGCATCGCTTCCGTAAAGGGGCATACAAAAGCTCTACATACAAACTGGCTTTACTGCATACGAAGCTTGTTTAAGCTTGTTCTTATGTTGATATAATACCAATTTATACCTCTTACACTTCACACCACACTTAGCTATCTCTGTAAGGTACTAATCGCATTCGAGATTTTTTGATATAACTGCTACATTAGAAATCATTTTAATTTAATAATTACAAAAAATATCTTTATTTTATCAGTTTCACAAAACATTAGAACATTTGCTGCAAAAGATACTCATAGTTATAAACGGAACACATTCAAACCTTGATGAAACTGTCACTCAAATATTTAAAAAGAAAACCAGTAAATGCGTTCCAATTATAAAAACTTTAATTTGTATTCGTGAATGAGAATGAGTCAGTTCGTTCGTCGTTCCACGGCGGCCATACTTCATTCATAAAAATACTTTCGCGTTATTTGTGTTCATTAAAAATGTGTTACTGGGCCAACTTTGATGTCTCATATCTTTGATTAATCATTAGGCTGTTAGGAATTTTCATTGGGACATGTTTCTTTTTTGTTTTTTTTTCGCTGAAAATGACGTGTTCGGTTAAATCTGAAATTTTATGAAAAAAGGTTCGAGAGTTCGAGATTATTATTAAATTAAATATTTGGTCCATCAACAGTTTTCTTAAATTATGTAGGAACTATAAAAATGCAGTCAATATCGTGAAAAATCAAGATAATACAAAGATTAGATCAATAGATATGCTGTCCCAGATCTGATAATATTTACATTCAATATGCATCTCAATATTATAAGAATTTGCGGTAACATCAAAGGATTTTTGAAGATAATAAAAGAAATATATGTGAATTGTCAAAACTTTGATAAATTTCTTAAAATGATCGATGATGTTGTCAAAATTAGATATTTTTTGATGATAATTTGATTTCAACAGCTGTTTTTGATTTTCTTTTTGAAATAAACGGAAACATTATATTCTTATTTCGTCCTGAAAAAAATATCCAAAACAACTAAAATCAACTTTTATTAAAAGGACATGGCCGGAAATTGTATGAACCTGTGCCCCAGCATGTACACGAATAAAATCTACGTCAATTAATAGTAAACATCGTCAGAAACAAGAATAAAAAAGATTTATATTGCTCAGCAGTCGCTGACAAGAGTTATGAAGGTTGAAAGTTAAGTAAGGTTAGGTTGAAAGTTAAACTATGGTTAAAGCACTTTTATGTTCCTGGTATATAAACACTAAATCTAGACATTTAAAATTCATAATACAATCACTTGAACACTGAGAGCAGCATTATTGTTGATTGGAAGTTAGAACAATATTACACAATATTATTCTACTGATACCACTTTGGATTAGACAGCAAATAAAAGAAATTCAATTGTTGAAACATTTAATATTAATAAAACATTATAAATCATTATAAATTGCGGCTGGTGAAAAGACAGCTTCTTGGTATCTCGTCCATACCAAGTACCAAAGAATTGTCATAATGTGAGCACAACATCCAACAGTCCGGTTGCCAGATACACAATTACATCAATAACTTAAGATACCATTTCTAGGTTGGTCTTCAAATGAGGGAAGCTCGTCATATAAAAAATACGTGTAATATTCACGCCTGGACGTATGTCTCGATTTGATACGTCCTCTTAATAGAAGAGGATGATTTCCTTCAATTTCAAGTACTGCGAAAGTATTTGATAAACTTGAGTTCTCCAATAATAACTCCCATTCATTAGAATGCGCATAAAGCTTATTATAAAACAGCAAGGCTGATTTAATTAAGGTAGGCACTAAATAATCTGCACTTTGCTGACATCCATCAAATATGCATCGCCTAGATGTATTAGCACAACATCTATAATTAGGTAGGGCAATTGATGAAACATCTTGACCTGGGCCAAGATGAAGTTGTGGGGCAAGTGGTGCAGGAATTGGTATTTGGATATTTTGATCAAGTTGGTGATCTTCTAAGGCATCAAAACGGTTGGAATCAGTAATAATTCTTCGGCTCACTTCTCTGTTAGCTCTCATGTAACAACCTTGACATAAAAAGTTGGCTGCTCTAACCTGAAAAAAAAAGATGAAAGTAATACCACTCACACTTGACAATCAATAGCTTAACTTTCTATATTTGTAAACTCAAATGTATGTACATAACAATATTATTATTTTATTGCCAACATCAAAGCAAGACACATATTACAAAATAAAATACCCCGTCTCATCTCTGTCAATCAAACAGATACTCATACAGTTTTTACCAATATATAGAGTGATTAATGAGGAAGGTGAAAGTATATAATACATCCATATTATAGCACAGAAATACAGAGAGTTCCAAAGATTTGTAAAATCCATGTGGAGTCAGAGTAAATCACTAGTTATCTAAATAAGGCAAGTAAAGACTTGTCCTAACTGATTCTGAATTGAAAATATTCCTCATTAATAATAATTAATATTAAATCAGCATTAAATATTACTTTATAGTAACTATATTGACTCGCCTGTAACATTTTGAATTAGAACTTCAAATAAGTTTAAATTATTTAATGTCTTGTATATGTGTGTAGATATTTAAAAACGTACTACTTACATGTCATCATGTAAGTACTGCCACAGTGATACAACTGCGGCGAGAGGGCTTCCCTCCAGAATTTCGTGTCTTTTGGCATGTGTAACTGATTTACCACAGCCATAACAAACATTGATAATATATGACCGGGTTGTCTTTCCCTGGAATTCGTTGCAAGACATCTTGATATCTTGTCATAACACGCACCACAGACATGGCTATGAGATGATAACTGTGAAGGTAAAATAAGTATCTTTATTAGTCTTGAGATTATAGATAGGTATTTAAATAATATGAATGCTGTAGGTATAAAAAAGATTTAATGATGCTACAACATACCTCGAATGTTAACCACTCCGATAAAAGAACAGTCATATCGGGAGGTAATGATGATATAACATGTCTCCTGATACGTTCTCCGATTGTGATCCGGTTGTAAAAGGTCAATTTTCCTTGAGTATACACAGTACGACTAGTTAGTAGAGCACTCGCGTGGGGCTACAACACTAAAATATAAATATTATTATAAACGAAAAAACAAACCGGCGCAATGACAGTTCATTGTTTACATTGACATTAGACGCTCGATATTCATCACTTCAATGTTGTCAGCACAAAAGTGACTATCTACCTTTGTACGCGAACTTAGTTTTATTTACTTAATAATATTTATGGTTTCATTTATTTAAATAAATTAGAAAGCTTAAAAAAATATATGTGTTATGTTAGTTATAATTAATTATGAACATTTTACATTTTAAGCTCGATGTCTATAGTGACGGACTTTCCCTACTTTGTTCTTTGTGAATATTATATGGCAACATTAAGGGTACTTTTGAGTGGAGTACAAACGAAGAAAATCTTTTTATTGTATGTTTTTTTCTCCCGCTGCTACAGTAAATTGAGCTATTTTCATAATTCCTTATTCGTTTTTTTATCATTATTGGTTTTATTTTGGTTCTTGTACACTCTGGGGCAGAATCCGGCCAAGTCCTTTCAAAATAACTTATTCATGTTTTTTATTTTACAGGTAAATATTTGATCTTTTGATGCTGTCTGAACATAGTTCTGACTCCTGAGTAAGTTCATTAATTGATTGAAATCACTAAAATATTTCGTCGTTTGGGTAACATAGGAACAACGAAACAGACCGTCACGGATTTTAGACCAAGATCTAATAAGCTTATATCTTTCTTCCCAATAAAAATCTAAATCTCTACTAAACTGGGGAGAAGACAGAAGGGTGTGACTAATAACGGCAAAAAGCACTGGACTGTTTCTCGATTCCCTAGCGCTGCAGGCCGAACAGTAACGGTTTGGCAAACTACCGTGAAATTAAGCTTGAAACCTAACCTAACCTAAAAGAACAGAACTTTTTTATGATATAATTATTTTATATAGGCATAGAGACCGTCATTTCCTGTCCTACTCAGGATGTTAATTCGTCATGGGCGGTCGGCGTACCGTATTAAAACTCTATGGTGCACTTATATTCGAGGTTAAACTCATTGTTCACGTAGGTAAACAAAAATGGCGGCGTTTTATAGCTGCAATAAATGCAACCCCAAGGCTGGTGAGATCATACGGCGAAAATTAATTGTGAAAGTTTTGGGTGGTGCAAGTCAAAAGCGGTAGCGGGAACGGTTTTGGTAAGGTCATGAGTACAGCAATATTTTGTTTCGCTTCTGAGTTAAATTTTAATGTAAAGATAGTTTGTGACATTATTAAACTTTTTTCTTATTTTAAATTACCTAACTTATTTTTTTTATAATGTGTTCACTTTGCGATAGTCTTTTCATAACATACTTAACGTAATGTTGTCATAGATATTAACAGTCTTTGACGTCATTTTTCATTATCCCTGTAAAAAACTGTAGTTTTCTTCAACTTTTTTCTTTATTTACTGTACACTTTTAAAGATACTTTATTTTACACAACCTAAAATAAATTAATTCTATATTAATTTACCCGCTACATTGTCATCACTTGTTCCACACATAAGCTGTATACATAAAGTGTCACAGCTGTAGATTTACAGCCGGCCGGCGATGTTCTCATTTCATAGTGCCTAGTGACACATTAGCACTATGTTGATCTATTCAGCACTTTACGTGCCTCAGTTTATTGAAATTGTTATTTATTGTATAGTGCGACAGCGGAAAGGCGTGTTTTCTATTATTGGGTTAAACAAATGAATTGTAGTTTAATAAAGTCCTGACATGTTTTTGTAATATTACGTGTGAACTAGGTTTCTTATTTAACTAGTTGGTGTTTCCTAAGAATAATCATTAGATTAAAATGTCCCATAAATATTAAAATGAGACTTTTTTATTCAAATTCATTGCATGCATTTTAATTGGAATAATTAAGTTATCAAGAGGCGTGTTTCTTTTAATAGTTCATAAATATGTTTATACTCTATGATGTAATAGGCACTCTTGTACTCTAGGTAGGTACAATTTCATAAATATAAAATACTTTTTATTTAAATTAAGGTTTGTAATTTAATTTAAATGCATGAAATGAATTTCAATAATATTTATGCAAAATTAGGCATAACTGTATTCATTTATAATATCTATCAATATTTATTGTGATGTGCAATTCGAAGACCATATTTCAATCCGTAGCCACTTGTCAAATGATAGGAATACCTTATTAAGAATGCAATTCGTACTAGTTCATAATTTATTCCCTACGTTAAACCAATTGGAATTCCATTACATTTGTTTTACTAAACGTAGATTTTAATTCCTAAAACAGAAACACAGTTTGTCGCTATAGTCCACAACTTAGACCACTCAAGAAACAGTCAAACCAACAAACACTCAAATACCGAATTATAAACGCCAGTAGAACAAAACTGATGAATATTAAAACTTGAGTTAGTTGTTAATGCGTAACATTTTTATTTAACTTAACTGTTTTGGAGATGCATCTGTGTCAACATTCAATATGCATGTAGGGAACCTACCAAAATTTCCTGAAGTAGGATCGGAGGTGTGGAAGGGAGATGTCACTATATACCGTGTATGGCGCTGTCCCGTTTCTTTAACTACGAGAGTCTTACTGACACAGGTGATGGTGTGCCTTTGGACTATAGAGTGGGCTTCTATTGTAGACGCAGAGTAGTTTATTGTCAAGCTATGTTACGCTATGAGAAAATATTTAGAGGTTAATGTCAAGCCTTGGGACTAGTTTAATTCAGTCATTTAAAAGTAAATTTTAAATTATTTTGCATTGTTACATGATGGTATTTACATAGTTACATGATGGCTCATTAGATTTTTAGAGAAACTATGGCGGTTTTAATATACAAATGGTGCTTGATTATTAGGTAGTTTTATGAAAAATCTTTTTTTCCGAATTGAAAGATTCAAATAACGCCCAGAGCAAGATAAATTATATTACTTCGGACAAGTTTATGCCTGATAGCGAAAAGTTATTCAAGATATTGGTAATATGATATTTCTATGTTGTTTAAGTTAAAATAAGATATCTTCCCACAATGTGATATATGGATAGAATCATGGTATACTGCGTCGCTGGAGGCATTGGTTCTGCCCACTGTGTGTTGGTTAGCGCGTAGTACGCATGTGTAAGCCTTTTTTGGAAGAGCTTTTGTTTAAACAATCTGCATTCTAACAAGAAACATTCATTAATCCTCGCTTTAAAGACTAGCTTTATTACAAATATAAGAAAACAACAAATACATGAATAAGAAGTCTTTTTTTAATGCACGAAATGAAGGATTTACCAACAGCTTCTAAATATAGCACAACACAGTTGGTCATTGAAATTATATTCGTTTAGGTATATAAAAATTCAGGCACCTTGCTAACTTAAATAATAAAAAAGAACCATGTAAAAATGTGTTGAAAAGCAAAATTTACAACCGAGACCATTATCAAACCATCTCCTTTATTTGGGAAACAAAAACATGATGTATCTCTAATTGATGATGTAAATATAAACTCCCAAGGTTAACAATAAAATATCCACGGATACGTAAAAGCATTGTTTCCCATCCCACGAGAAAAAACTTACCTACACACATAAAAGCAAACAAACGCACAAACTTTAAAACGCGCTGACACCTTTCAAGGAGCTTTTGATTACCATAAAAATGCAGCTGATAAAATTAAAATCAATCGATTATGAACCTTAAGTCTCATGAATTAAGATAATATGCTATTTATTTTGATGGTAAATATGAATTGCAAAGGTCAACCCGTTGCCTGCCGCCGTGTGTCAAGTTCATAAAGTTTCGTAATCGGTGAGTCATTTGTCATATTTGTCAAATTCGCGTTATATTATTTTGTAATACGATTTTATGATACACGTCATCGTGAATTTTATAGTTGGAGCGATGATTTGATTTGCATGGGCTTAATAATATCGTTTGAATTTGTTCGCTATGAATATTTATCGTGATTGATCTCATGCGTTTGCGATGAAATAAGCTGAGAAATTCTCATTTGATATCTTGTGATAATTATGCAAATTTAAGTACATTAGAGATTAGGTAGACTATGTGCCTACTGCTACGTTATTTAACTTGTATGGTTCCTCTTACTAGTCAGTTAGAAACTACCTGCCAAATCTACATGATATTAAGAGGTTAATAACATTTGTGATACACCACCAAAATTAAGTACCACCTCATACGTTAACTGCCACAATTAATAACCGTATCATTTTCACCAACCATAAACAGAACCATAATTAACAATAATGACGTCACATCAAAGGATAGCCGAACGTCAAAATCTTTGAAAAGTTATGTCAACGCCATGTAAGGTAAATATTTTCTATAGTCTATGAACAAAAGATGTGTGTCGGGCCGTTGTACTTGTGTCAACATGCCTCTGGTCTACTAATTAGTCTCGAGGTGACGTAGCGTTGACAGGTTGTCAGTATTGTAGAAAGTGTCGAAATATTACGTCACTTTCAAAACTTATTAGGCCCTAAAGTTTTATAATCGTCGTTTAATTTGGAGCGGAATTTTACGGCGATGGTATTTTAGGGTTATGATGTTATATTTTTGTATTAATTTTTTTATAGACTGAATTGCTATAGTTATAAAACCAGGCTTGTCCCGTTACTGTCTCACGCATTTATCACCACCAGCTAGCTCAGTGCGGGTTTGCGATCTCATTTGTTCACGATGTTTTCCATCAACATATGTCAATGTACTTTTAGAAAAATTGAAAAATGAAGACTATTGCGAAAAATCACATTGAAAAGCCAATGTGATTTTTGCAATTGCCTTCATCGGGGTAACGTACACTTATTGAATACGAATAGAACTAGAAATACTTACATTTGAGTATTTGACTTACATATATTTATTATTAAAAAAAAATCATATCAATAAAATCAACAAACAAATATCGTTGCGATTAGTAATCCCAATTCACTTCACGCCCATACCACTTATTAAAAAACATTTACAATAAATTCTCTGGTCTTTAGGCAATAAGAATAAGCTTTAACAATATCCGATTAATTTATGAATTGTAATTATATCTGACGGCTGCCTACGTGGGGCCGTGACCCACAAACGATGACGTCACGAGGCTGGACCTGACACACGGACGAGTAATGCGGCTTATGCACCTGCAAGCTCTGATGGATGCACAATGTTCAGTAAAAAATAACCTGTTCTTTTAGGGTTCTCTCGGGGCTTCTAGCGAAAGTTAAAGCAATTTTCAGAACATACAGTAAGAAAAAATGGCAGATTGCAATTCTTTTGTTGCACAGAGACATTTTATTTATACACAGATCATTTTGAAGGCTGAGGCCACATAGATTAAAAAGAAAGACAAGGTATAGAAATCCATCTAAGAAGTTAAAAATATTATTTGACAATGTCTGTTAGAGAAATTAATTTGCAAGTATAGAAATGCTATCGATAGTTTTAGTCAAAATTACAGACTACTAATATTTATTAATAACCTTAACATTTTATTCAGCATCATATATATAGAATGTACAGAACTCTGTAAGAGTTACTCATATAATATTAAATGGCGGTTATAAATCGTGTAATCATGTAAATGATTACAGGAGAGGAACGAGTCAATTGCGACCTTTTTGCCGAAACTGTTCTGATGTTGTTTAAATGATTAACGATCGTGTTTCAATATGAAGATCAGGGCCACGGCAATATACTAACAAAATTTATTATTTTTCTTATTAATCGATGACTATTACTCTGTGTAAGTATACTAAATTAAATATGAAGTATATAGCGCAAGTAATCTAGCGTAACTGTTTTTTGAATAGACGTAAATTAAAATGACTGATATAATTAATCGTTTAATTATAAAAATTGCCGAAAATATTTTCTAGAAGTAACGTTTAAAAATCTTTATTAGAAAACGCTGTTACTCATCACACATTATAAATTATTATAGATAGGATAATTGAAATCTTAGTTTCTAGGAAGTAGGTAAAAAGTGTAAAAACATAGTTTTTGCCGTTAGTTAGGTACCTATTCAATAAATAGTCTCTAGAACAGCTATAAAAACACTAAAAATATTATTAAAAATAAGTTTAGAGACTCAATAAAATGTTAATGTTTAAGGATAAAACTTAGAAATAATATAATTAATTTTTTAACGTCTTTTTTTTAAGAATTACCTCCCAAGTAGTAAATACAATCACTTAATACACCCCTTTCCATCTTTCCGGTTGTTATGCGAAATAAATAAAACATTTGAATCGGTCCTGTTCTGAATAAATCAGTTTTTGCTGCACGAAGACACCTGTCTCATACACATTAATCTTTGCAGTTTCACCGACGACACAACGATAGCGGTGTTTCATGTAACTTTGTCTTGTAACGTCAGTAACAAAATTCGAAGAATAAAACCAGATTTACGAAATGAAAACAAAACGATTTAAACGTGTGAAGTATGGGAAAGTGCATTAACAATAAAAAATATGAAATATCGGACTATTTCTTCATAATTTTCTGGTGTTAAAGCTACTCTGTTTGCCAGTATCAATATTAAGTTTTGTTTATTGTATTAAGGAGTCTCTTATATCTTAGTTTGTGTACTACTTGTGTTATTGAGTGTACAGCGATTTTCTTTAATTAAAATAACTGGATTGTAAGAAGTGGTTCTGGATACGATGTCTTTAGATGCATGTTTTTTTTATTTTTCTTTCGTTTTGGAATATATTGCCTTACAGGCAACGGGCATATTACTGACAGGTGTAAGTAAAATCACGTATTGTGTTCTGATTATTCTTAAGACTTTCCAGAGCCTGCATACAAGTTAAATTTCTTTGGTCGCCAACGAAAACGTATCTTTAAATCGCTTGAACTATTAAGCTATAAAGTCATAATCACGCCACTTTTTGGCACTGAATATCATTTTGATACATTTTAAGTTTTCTATCGCAATAAAATCTATACTTCTATACCTACTAATATATAAAGCTGAAGAGTTTGTTTGTTTGTTTGAACGTGCTAATCTCAGAAACTACTGGTCCAAATTGAAAAATTCTTTTTGTGTTGAATAGACCATTCATCGAGGAAGGCTTTAGGCTATAAACCATGACGCTGCGACTAATAGGAGCTAAGATATAATGGAAAGTGTGGAAAAAACCGGGCAGGTATACCTAAATCATAACTTATATCTTCTACTCTCGGGGACGAAGTAGCGGGCAACAGCTAGTATTTTTATATTGCCAAAGCCTTCACCTGTTAGTATGCGGATTATTGATATTGTAAGAGCAAGATGCCGATACGTGCGTTGTATACAGCCGTCTCCCTTCCACTATGGCTAGAGAAGAACTTTAAAAATTAATTTCCCAGACACTGTTCTGGTTACTTAAACTACATTGTTACATAAACTATTTATTATTACAAAAAAATATTGTAAACAAAATTAATTATACAAAAGAATATTAAAATGCTGAATGCAACAAAAACAAGCCACAATGTTTGAATTAATTAAAATAACTCTTTATTATTTATTGTGCGCATTGACATTTAATTATATGTAAATATGTAGCGTTTGTTCTTCCTCGAAGTTTTTTTTTATTTATTTATACAAAATAGTTTTATTACTGAACTTTTAGCTAAATGGAGTTCAAAGGTGAGGAGCTAAAAGGGTTATTTTGATTACATGATGTTTAAAAATATTTAAAATTTTGAGGAAAGCCATATTACATATACATATATTTACTCGCCACCTGTACAGGAAACTATATGGGGTATATCCGTTTTACCCACTGATGTATCCCACCCTGTTTGTTCTGGACATGGTTGGTTACAATCAACTGCGTGTCCGACGAGAGTTTGCACTGGTTGCCTACTTGATGAAGGTGCTTCGCGGATTGGAGAGTCACCCGGCAGTGCTGCAGCGCTTGAGCCTGTGTGACCGCTACGTGTGGCGGCGGCGAAGCCCGCCTTTGCTACTGGTACCTACAGCGAGAACCAACTTACTCGCCAAATCACCCATAACCATCTGTATCATAAACGATCTACATAGCAGCATTGATGTTTTTACATGTTGTTTTGGTGAATTCGCAAAGGAATTATTATTTATTTTATGTTACAAACACAATAGTATATAATTTTAACTTTAGTTACCATGATTGTAAATAATCTAGTTTTTAAATACTTAGTTTTTAGTTCTTAGCTGTCGTATTAGGATAAGAGATCCTGTAAAGATAGTTTAAGGTGTTTTTTAAATAAATAAAAATATTATTTCACTGTTAACAGCTATGGTACAAAATAAATTATATAAAAGATTAAAACATTTTACGACTGAAATAATGAGTTGCTTAAGACAAGATGCAAATTTATCAGGAATAATATAAAATTATTTATTTGCTCATAAAAATAATCTTATGTTTCATCTTACAAATTGGCTTTTAACCTTTTTTAATGAAGGGCATTTTAATATATTAGAAAATAATTACACATTAAAATGTTTTTAATATCCTTAAACTTACCAAGAAAAACAACCTTTAAATTTGGATTTCGAATAAAATAAATAAAAACCTTAATACGTCAACGTCGTATAATTATTAAACTTGAAAATGAGGCAAAGCTTGCTAGTGAAAACTCACAAAAAAAAATACATTTCTTGTTAACAATATCAAATTTAGTAAATCTCTGTTTTAAAAAATCACTTACAAATAAACGCTTTAGAAAACTCAATCATTCAAGCTCTCGATAGCATCTGCTTTTAAATTACGATCAAATTCGTATTACGAATAACAAGAAACACGTATCTCAACCATAGATCTTCAAAAAACAATGAACCAAAGTACAGTTTACGGAAGCAAAATAATAAAAGCATCTTGAATGTCGAAGCATCACACAAATCTCTGACATTACGAGCTCAACGCTCACCACAACACACGCCCGTGTGTCACTAACTCATTGTAAATCCGTACCAAACAGATGGATATCTAAAACGTTTTATTTATTGTATAATTTGTGTTACAAATACCGCATAATTCACAATGGATCGCGAGCTGTGTCATCCCGTCCAGAATAGACTGTATTCGACAGGTATGGCAGTAAGACTAGTTTGTATTTTATGATTAATGGCTGTGGGTCTACTGGTACTAGTTCCAATAGTTGCTATTTAGTAAAAGAAAACTTACCGTGGATGTTTCATTAATCGATAGCCACTTTCTTGAGTAGAGATAAGCACTTAAGTAACGCGAAAGTCATCACCGCGTCAATAAAAAAATAACCAAAGAATTACACATTCAAGATTTGTTCAATTTACTAGCAGATTAAATCTGTCATTGCGCATGGAATCAGCTTAAATATTCCAACAAATTATAAAAGAATTAGCACCAGCTGCACCTTGTCGGTTTGCGACAACTAGAATTAAATCGAGCTTTCTGGCTCTTAACGATACACGCGCTGTAATCCCATGTGACATTGACACTTCGCCATGACAGCTCCTAATAAACTCATTACAACTAAAAGGAGTTTTAAAAATAAATAATGGCCCAGTTTGATAATTTATAACCTGTGAAACACCATCTGAGTGATTTATAAGTAAAAAAACTCATAAATAAAGACTCTTTTCTTAATGTCAACATAACTAGTGGATTTGACATATTTTTCGCGGGAAACTATAGTTTTTATTCACAAACGAATTTAACAAAACTAAAGTGTTCGCTAAAAATAAAAATGAATGATAAATGTTTTTTGGGCAAAAAGAAATAAAACCCCAAAATACGTCATGTTACAAACGAAATCGCACGCACGTGTTAGAGCAAAAAACATGTCTTGGTAAGAATTTTTTGTACATATTATGTCAAATAGGCTATTCAGCAACCGAATCGCGTAATACAGATGCTTGTTAACTGACAAAAGGCTTGTTTTTATTGGCAAGCTTTGTTTCCAAGAATCTATTTAACTTGAACAAATTATTACCTGTCAACTGTTTTTTTGGATGTTCTGTTTGGCAGATAGTGTTTTACATTCGATTAGCCTTTTAGATACAGTTTTCACCTGTGTGAAAAAAAAAGAGAAAGTATTTTTTAACGTTAGTCAAGGATCAAGCGTGGCTGATACATTAAACATCTGTGAATCGGAACGCTTTATGTTTCACAGAAATGTGAGTTAGTTTCAAAATTATAAAATTGGAAGAAAGTTTATAAAAAAATACCTTAAAAAGGATATCGGCAGCTGACAGAATAGCAATAGCAACCGTGTGAGACGAAAAGAATCTGAACCGTTTTGCATAATGCGAAATACTCTACAGTGACAAATTGCTTTGAAGATACCGTTGTAAATCATTAGTAGAAACTATAAGCTATATCTCAGCTCTTATTTAAATACAGTCATATAACCTCAAGCTTGTTGAATTGTACGATGGACAACAGTTAGATGACAAGGGATAATTAATCTTAAACCATTAATATAAAGGGTGTTTTTTGAATCGAAGTGGTTGTAACCGTGTGGTTGACTATACACCATTACTCATGAAGTCTCAGTCTTATTTATAACTATCTGGTTTGTGTCGCAAACGGTGACTAATTCAAGTTACTTATGATAAGGTAGCATCGATTTACGAGATCCTGTCCTGATAAATCTTGAAAGCAGGAGATTGTTTTCATAATTATTTGCCATTAGTGGCTAAGTACTGATGGCTGCTTTAATTGGAAATATTGATGATGTTGAGTATGTTGAAGCAGCGTTGGATGAAGACAATTAGAAATGAGCGATTTATGGTAAATGTAATTGATTAAGTTTAGAGCTTTCGCTAAGTATTATAGCAATTAATTGCTGCTTTCAACAAAAATGTGAATCATGATTTGCTTAACAATGCAGCATTGGATGACGTTAAATTGTATACAATGAATCACTTTCCATATTGTTAAAATGTGAGTCAATTTCGTAAGATCCGAACTGTAGGCAACCTTGTGACCATTATCATATCTTCCAGGACATCTTGCAACCTCGAAACAACCCAGTAAGCGACAATGGTGTCAAATATTAAAATGATACATGATTTTTTTACATAATAATGTATGTAAATCTCTTGTTTTTTTTTGTGGAACGGCGCCAAGTACTATTGTGAATTGGAACTTAAGTCGAACTAAAGGCGTTATCATCAATTCAAATCCTTATAGAAATTGTTCTCCTTAGAAAGAGAGAGTTAATTCGTTTGCTGACCAAAAACTATTAGTTATAGCGCATTTGCTAAACGAATGTTTGTCTTCTATTTATCGAGGATGAAAACGCATTCAAATTTGCAAATCTTGGACGAAATTTAAAAATTCCCCATCCATACTAAAACTGAAGTTAGGAAACATGTCTCTTGTTACCCATTTTGAATACATAAAGACTAGAAAAACTAGAATGCCAAAATACCCGTTATTGCATCACAGCAGAAAATCGTGACAAAGCTTGTCCATTGCATTTCAGATCTGTATAATGGATTACGTGATCCGCCTTGCATATGCATCTGTCAGAAAGGTACTTATGATAATCGTTGTCTGGACGTTTGGACAGTTATTGTATTTTTATTGCCGCTAATAATGTTCAATGGTGATCAATCTTTTGAGACATATGACAGGCTATTGTAAAGTTCTTGGGAATACTCAGTAAGTGCACACTTGACTGATTCTTTGTACTTAGCGTCGAATTTATTATAAATTTTCTTATGAAGCGGACATGACCTTAAAGACCCGATTCATTTTGGAGAAAAAATTAAGGATTTAACTTCTTTCTAAGTATTCGTATTAACATATAATGGAGTCGTTTGGGGACTTCATAGATATAGCAATGAGTTAGAGGAAAATTCGGTCTAGTTACATTATTATGAATTCAAGACATGCTTGTTGTTGGGATCACCAGTATCGGGGAGGTGACATCAACTAGGATCATCATGGATCACATCATTATCATGACAAAGCCGCGGTGCACGTCATTTAAGGATGAATGGTAATTGTGGATTTTCCAACTCAGTTCTTTAATAATTGGTGCTTAGATTATCCTAAGAAACAAATGGAGGTTTTTCTACAATTCCCATTTTTTGTGAGCTTTTTTCGATAAATGTTTATACTTTTACAAGTTCTGTTAAGGATCTACGCCATGGTCTTTCAAGAAAATTAATTAACCGAGTTAATAATAATCTAACAAAACTTTACGTCTCAAGTAATAAGAAGAGTTTAAAGCACTTAAACATTTACCAAGCAGTTGTGTTAAACATTTGGAGCAGCTCAAAAACATTTCAACTTAAAACTGTATATTTTATTACTGCAGTACTACCAACACTCGTTTTATTTCAGTCGGGTTTTCCTTTTAGTGATTAAATCCGACATGAGGAGAATTTCAGTACTGAAGTGGTTCGCCATTTCTGAAGAGCTTTGAGGCTATTAAATTACATGTGATGATGAGAGGAGGTTGATGACCTCTGTGTATAGGTAGTTATTAGAAGTTGCCTTAGTAAATGCTTACGTACAAAGTCATCGAATGTAATCTTATATGTCTGAAAATGTGAGTAGTTAACCTTTCTACTTTTATTAATCTTTTACAATATAGAAGCACGATGGTTTCTGCGGTTTTCGCGAAAGTTTCGAATTTACTGTTCATGTTATTTTAATAAAAAGTCTTTGTAATACCATAAATTATCTGGCAAAATCTTTAAAATCTAAGGATAAAGCTGACAGGCATGATCAGTCAATTCAAAAAATATTTTA
The DNA here is from genome assembly GCF_003590095.1 of Trichoplusia ni. Classification (NCBI taxonomy): domain Eukaryota; kingdom Metazoa; phylum Arthropoda; class Insecta; order Lepidoptera; family Noctuidae; genus Trichoplusia; species Trichoplusia ni. The sequence goes on from NC_039494.1 coordinate 4,917,977, forward strand.
TTTATTATTGTATGTATATAATGTATGATTTGTAATCGAAGCACGCTATTGTAATCATATGGATGCCTAGCTCCTAAGTCACCTTCATCATCTCCTTAGTCACTTGGTTGAGTCAGCTTGTCTGACTTTCGGATTACGACAGCCATTACAATTCTACAAGCAGAAGTGTATCAGTCATTGCGTGTATGACTTGAATAAAAACTAGGCTAAGCAAAGGATGCGAGGCAAATGTATTGCGAAACTTATTTGGAGTCACTGAAATTAAGGATGTTTTGTTAATGATATATTTTTTTTATCATCCTCAACCCTCGTTAATTTACAGAAGGCTAATCAGCGATTAGTATTTTTTCAGGCTTCATTGTTTTGGACGTTTGGCGGTCTCGTCCAAAACCCGACCAAACTACTTTATTTTCTGACTAGCTGTTGCCCGCGACTTCGTCCCCGTGGGTAGAAGATATAAGTTATGATTTATACCTGCCCTGTTTTTTTTTACATTTTCAATTGTATCTTCGCTCCTATTAGTCGCAGCGTAATGGTAACCTAAAGCCTTCCTCGATTAATGGTCTATTCAACACAAAAATAATTTTTCAATTTGGACCAGTAATTCCAGAGTTTAGCGCGTTTAAACAAACAAACTCTTCAGATTTATATATTAGTATAAATTCACGAATTTATGGCTTGCTAAAACTATATCCTGAAAATTTCCACTCAACAATATGGGTACAAACTTAACAAAAGAATAAATAGTATATCTATATAGCATAATATGGTACAACGTCTAACAGACCCCGATCATAATTAAATACAACCGTTACACACAAAAACAATCGAGTTCCTCCAAGAAACCAAGTTTATTCGGAAAGAAAATGTCCTTTTAATAAAAATTTCGATTCGTTGATATCTTACCCACAATATTTACACAACACCAGTGGATGAGAGTGATTTATAAATAATTACCATCGACCTACATGCGGCGTGTATGGTGCATTATTTGAGCGAGTGATGCAACGTGCGCAGGAGCATGCGCTTCCTAGTAACTGGATATGTCGGACACCTTGTGTTGATGCCTTTGATCTGTATAGTAAAAATGTATTTGGAATTCTAGATGATTGGTTCATTAATTGTTACAATATGTTGCTGAAGACAGATGGTTGGTGCTCTTTGGGCGAAAAATATTATCATCATTTCGCCGTCCGTAGACCAAGTTCAGGCTAGCTGATAATGTTTTTTACTAAATAGGAATATTTTTGACGGTTATAACGGTATTGATAGTCACTTGTTCTTTGTATAACAAAAAGGTTGTTAGTTCGCTCATGCGTCGTCAAGTCAATGAAAGAACTTATTTTCTTTTTATCAACTTTATTAAAAACAATCTGATAAGATCAAGACATAAAGATCAAGACAAAAATACTGTAAACAAATTTTCTCATATCAATTAAAAGCTCAATGACTCCAATTTTACATTAGTCACAAATTAAATATAATTACCAAATCTTAATTCTATGAATGCCTTCATTTACTAAGCTTTAACGTTCACATTAATCAATCATATCTTCATTGAACCTGACATAGTGACGACAGCGCATCACAAGTGAATGAACATATTCATTCAGCGGATGATCCGTTCATTCATAAAGTCGGTGTCAAGCGGTTTATCAAGTAATTAAGTAAGGTCGAGTTTATTTGGGGTTAAGAGCTTCCTTGGTAATCTAATGGTAGATGAACTTGTTCGTTCATTGAGAATGACGCTGTCATCGTGACGTTTGACTTTAACGTTACTGATAACTATGGTCTGGGATCTGAATTCAATCTTAAGTAATTGAGTAAATCACTATGAAATAACTGAAATTTCTTCAATTTTCAATACATTTTAATACCTACAGATTTTACTTAATACGTAACGCGTCCATATTTAAGTACCTACTCCTTTTTAGCGGGGCGAGAATTTCAGCAAAGTAGTCAAATTAAAAATGTAATTCTGATCAGTAATAATAACTGATCACAAATTGTATGAGAGCACGTAATTTTATTTTATTTAGTTTTTTTACATACATGACTCCTATAGCATAAACATATGTATAACTAATTCGCGGAAAATAATGCGAACTTTCTTTATCTCATACGGGATATTAAGTTCAACGTCAATGCTATAGTCGATATTCCCCGAGGCCGGTAAGTAGCAACTTACTTAGGGCCCTTGAAAATAACCCTTTTCAATATATTCCCTTATTTTTCTTTGAACTCTCGGGTATTTTCTTGCCCTTTGAACTGAGTGCTTACGTAGGTGTGAGGGATTCTAAAGGGTTCATCATTTTAGAGTTCTTTTACCTGGATATTTGCTTTTCGCAAATATCTTGTTTTATGTAGGAATTAAGTCGAAGATTTTATGAGCTTGAAATTGGTAGCACCAAGCCTTCGATCTCTTATAGAATAAAACGTATCAATCTCAAGAAAAGAGGGCTTTATCATTCGATATTATCAATTCAAGCAATACTTAGTAATTTGACAAACATTTGCTTAATTAAGTCGACAACCTTTCACTAGTAAGTAAAACCGCAGATAAATAGATTATTGTAAACAACCACACAATTCTACCTCACAATTCAATTGACACATTTAAGTCAAGATTTATCTCTGGGATACTGTTAATTAAGGCTTGCATCATGTAACTTGTACCGAGTATTTGGATATTCAGCTTCCAAATAACGAGACAACAAGAGCAAGTATAACACCTCTTACCGTAATTACAATCGTTGTTAAACAATCCCTTTCTCTCGATAAAGGTGAGCCTTCGAATATTTCAACATTGGGAAAGCCAATTAAATTTACCCTTTCGGCTTATCGCTTTAACCCGAATAAATTAATACGAGATTGTCATTGGTGGCGGAGACATGTGAGTTACGACAGCGTTCGGATCTGATTGGAACTGGATGACTTTCACCGAAACTTTTGTGGAATACTTGAGGATTGAAGTACATGAAGTATGTAATGCCTGAATATTTGGGATAAGAGTGGAGGCATTGAACGAGTCGGTATTTCTGAAGTGACAGCTCAAATAACTGTTAGTGGTAATTGTAAGGTGGTTCAAGTGTGCAATAATACAATTTAATTCATGTTGGATGACATAAAGGTAACTTTAAACGATGCTGAAGCAGTAAAATTAATATAGTTGCATGATGGATTTTTAGACTAATAAACTTCATACTTATTGGTAGATCGATATAACGTTGATAAAACATACTTGTATAACACAAAAAGTAATAAACTAATCCATCGGACAGAAGCAAAAAATCTTTTTAAGAACTGGTTACGGGTCATTATTAGTGCTTATTTCGAAGGTTAGTATTATCATTTAAACACCCATTTATAATGTCGTCAAGTGACTTGTGACGCTTCCTCTATTTTCATCCAAACTGAGATCGGTTAAGGTCAGGGCTACTCTAATAAAAGAGTCTCGTAAATAGTAAATTGCTATTAGATTACTCATAAAAAGAGTATTAGAAGGAATGCTTCAAGCGATTATGACCCTTAATTCTTTTAATTTAGCGTTTAGAGCATCGGGAGGCTGTTTGACCTATTAATTAAGTTTTTATTCCGTTCATATTTATTAAACTAGTTCTGTATGCCAATTCAATAGTAAACCAGGCATTTTTTTATATTTGCTGAATAATTCTCAACAGACTTTGTGTCAACAAAAATCATATAACGCATAAACCTATTAAGGTTTACTAAATATCTGGATAATCCAAATGCAATAAGTTATTTCACCTATTTAGAAATGTAATATCCCCGACACAAAGTTACAAAACATTTAACAATCCACATTGTGTTAAACCTTTTCATGCTCACTGTACCTACTCCTCCCTTAACAAGCTTGCCGACAGTCGAAGTTAAAATTAATTTGATTGATAATACTTGTACCAACACCGGTTTATGATAAAGTTCAGAATACAGTTATTTAAAAGCACAATAAATGTTATTGAGTTTTCACAAACGCGAGATCCTTAGCAGTGTTATAAAAATGACTAATTGACTGTTTTTATCCACTAATTAACGTTTAAGTAAATCTTTACTATTATTTTGCCACCCATAAGAAGGATAAAATGGATAGGCGCGATTCTGATAAAGGAAATAAAGAAGAGATAAATTATGCTAAAAGTGTATACCATAAATAATATAGGCAATAAGCCGTATGGAGTACACACGGGATAAGCCTTACACGTTCAACATAAAAGGAGATAACACTAATAATGATAATTAATGCATTGGAATAAATTATCGAGATGTATTCCAATATATACCAATTAACATTAAACACATTTTTTGTGAAGTGTAAGGAACTGATAAACAAGACATTAATGAAATCAAACACCATATTTTTAAAGGTAAATTTTTTAGTTCGGAATTAATTTAAGGCTTTAAAAATTGAGATAGTGATTTGAAAGGGTCCAAGACCCCACACAGTGCATAATTGCAAGTCATTAGCAAAAGCAAAGTTTTTCATACAAGTTGTACGGATACGAGCTGATGAGGAGACAAATGATGATGTTACTTCCAACAAAGGAGTTTCAACACAAAAACAACTGGACAGGTGGAAAAGAAACTGATTGATGAACTGACTCAAGTTGATCTCTTTATTTTTAGCTAAAGTGGATTCGAAGATCCAAACAGGTTTTAGCAATTTAGAAGCAAAATAATGTTGAGATCATTTTAAAGTATTTTGACGCATTTTGACTGAGAAAACAAAACATTTGTCGTACTAAAGTGCCACTAATTGAGACTTCTTGGCTGTTCTAGCAATGTGTCAAAAAATATTTACTTGCTTCAGTTATCCCATACCACGGAATCATGTTAAAAGTTAAGCGCATTATTAATTCTAAAGGCGTAAGAGTTGGTATTGTAAAAACTATTTACAAGGATCCTGGTTTGCTATTACACGGCGCCAAAGAGGTCAGTGAACAAATAACTGTTATTAAACCTAATGTACGAAAATACTTATTCGTAGTTAAAGACTTAGATACTGTTCCCTGCGGCTATGTGCGTGCTTTGCAAAAAATGCCTTTTAAGTTTCATGTTCCAACACTGTGACGTATTAAGAGATTCTTAAAGATTTTTGGAAAAGCAATAAATCAGGAGCACTAATAACTAACATGAAGAGTAAGTGGCTTTAGCTAAACCATATTTAACATCCCATATGTAATAACATTTTACAGTAAAATGACTTTCATAATCTGCTTATACCTCGGTTACGAGTTTGCGAATATGAAACAGCAAAATGATAAAATTAATTTGTTGGCCAGCATTAACCATGCTTACATTACCTGAGTTAACGGTACTTCCTGACCCCGGAACAGGCAGAAGATTACACGGCTCATGCCAAACAACAGTGTTTAGGCGTGATGCGAAAACGTGTTTCACTCACTTTGATTATGGACGAGGCAGGACCCGAAGATGCATCAATGTAGGATTGAATTATGGAACGGTGGATGGAAGCTACGGAAAGTGTGATGTGAGTGAGATAAGCTTGACGCTAGATCCCTCTACCATGAACGCTTAGGACAAAATAGGTACAACAAATAGAGTATACATATAATAAAATTACGATAGTGACTTTCTGTTAGCGGTTGTTGCTTTTCTTAACAATGACTCAACATGGGTGTGATTCCAATTGAATTAATGAATGCAAAAATGGAATATATATATAGAATTGGAATTTGTCTACTATTAATAAATAAGGATTAAGTATATCCAATATATATGTAAAAACATTTTTAGCCAGACACAGAAGATATTTCTAAACTGACAAAGACAAAATATGCAAAATACATCGCGAATTCCTCGTCAGCTCTAATATTATGCAGATTTGTATCAAGGCACAAACAGAACAATCGTATTGTGCGGGATCCGTTGGTATTTTACATTTGGAATTCATAATGTCATCGCGATAAAGCAAATCTAGTTTTCGTCTTATCCTAAAATGTGGATGCAGAAAAAAATGTCGCGAATGCAAAATCATCGAACAATAGAAGCTGGTTCGAAACCGGTTTGAATGAATCATAAGTAACAAAAACCACGTTAATGTTATAATGTTAATTGCTACACTTGACCGTGCCATAGCAGTCATGGCCGAATGTTTGAAGTTTTTGTTGCCAACAATCTAAATATTTTGACGTAAAGAAGTAGAACGAATGGAAATATTTAGAGGCTTCTAAATTACCATATGTCGACTCAAGGCTTTCATAAAATTTCTGGAAAGAGATCCCTAGAATGTTACTTTTAATGAAAAGCAATTTCGATTTTGCTAATAATCTTTTAACCACATCTCAATGTCTCTCAATCTTTTATTACATTTATAATCACAACCTTCAAGAAATAATTTTACATGCGAATACTTATATAGCATTATTAAATGCAGCCAAATACAGAAATTCGTAGAACAAACATCAATTAGTATGTACTATCTGCCTTATACGATCAGACTAAAGTTTATTACCATTAATAATGTCAACGGCTTTACGATTCAACTCATCGATAAGCCACGCAATCTTAGTGTTACTTGATTTATTTACTTTATTAGTTTCTGTTTCATTTCCACATTCCTTATGACACAGACTTGATTGATCTTCTTCCAGTCATTTTTTATTTCCTTCCACTTTCTACGGCTAACGCGTTGAGTTGATATATCCATATTAAGATGTTTGGACCGCTGCCACTAATCACTTCGTAATAGCTTGACGGATATGGATATAATTAGCTATGAGAGTAGAATTAATTCTTAATTACCTCGTAAATTACTTTGAGCTTCTGACAATACATATTTTATTATTTTTATTAACTACGCTTCTGCTTTGAGAGTTTCTAAGTGGGGTGGGAATATAAACAAATGAACCCCCGCTATCACCATTATGGATATTGTTAAACAGCTGTCGTAATAGATAATGCCGGAGGGTGCTTACGTTGCACATTCTTCCTCAACCATCCAGTTAATAGTTACAAACAATTCTTGTACAACAACTTTAATAACACTTAACTTTATCAGTCTGTTTAAATCAGTTATGACTCGGACACTTCCAACAATAACACCACCGTCGGCTATAATGAGTACATTGTCTACCCTATTAAGATCATCTCCTAAAATACCACACTTACCATATTAATCAACACCAAAGCATACTAAGCATTCGTGAACGATCGCGTGACGGTAATAATGAACAAAATGGAGCTGACTAGAACATGGGGGATCCACAATTATCGTAACGGCAGCTTGTTTAACCGATCTTATCTGACCCGTTCCTTAATTTTAATGAGCACTGTCTAATGGGATTTTTAACATCACAAATTATATGATAGTCCTACCGTGAATGGGCGCTCATACAAGGTTCTATACCATTTTATGGTCTATTATCACATTTATCGATATGTATCGTTGTTTTACGATAAGTGGGAGTGGTAAATGTAGGTGTTTTAAGTAATTGTTACTAGGTAAACTTAATTATTTAACGTTGTAATGTTATTATGGCAATTTGTCAATTTAAGCTTTTGTGCAATTGTAATTAATCCGATGACACATTAGCATTAATGTTGTCAAATGATGTCCAATTTGAATAAGATAAATTAGCCGATTAATATCACGCTGAAACTAATTGCCCTTGTAAAGCTAAGCAATAATAGTGAGCAGGCACCACCTACTTAGATAAAACATATTTACTCTACAACCGTTATAGAAATCCGTTTCCAAGAAAACTCTTTAACATTCGAATCATCCACATTCTGGTAACGAAGCCATTAAAGGTTGTCATTGTTTTAGAAACTTACGAAAAAAATGTAATAGACCTACAGATCCATAAAATTAACGTGTAATTCTTATAATAATCGTGTTTAAACTTAAACCTCACTTATTAAAACTGTGAGCGCTCGAGGTAAAACATTTGAAAAACGTATTTCGTCCGCGTCGGCTAAGCCATGTGTAATGAGGTGTGTCAATGCTTGACAGTCGACGACCGTCTTAGTGTATCGCTTTGCATAACTTAAACATAATTTGTATTTAAATTGAAATTATAAATGTGTTCTTTGCTTTAACAATTTGTTTTCGTTTTGAGGAGATTTATCTTGCGAACGCCCGGTTGTTGCTTTTGTTTATGTTGCTGATGTTACAACTAATAGTTTGTTATACTTTCTCAACTCTAGTTAGAGGAAGCCAATTGGAATATTATTTACGTTATCGACTTTACTAAGGCCCTTAGCTATAAAGCCAAACTTTCACACAGTTTAAATACCTTGCTTTTTTAATGTTTAATAAATTTAAATTCACCTCTTACCTGATTTTCTTTTCTAAATAAGCTGTCATAGTTTAAAATTTCTCACCGACATAAATCAATCATAATCAATATCTCATAAAAATCAATACTAAAATCTGTTTCTTGGATTACGTAAAACGACATCGCGATCTCTAATAGCATAACGTAATCATGTTAGAGTGCAACTCTTAAAAAAACGATAAACCCATAATACAAATTGGAAATCTCTTCAAACGACTTTAATCCGAGGCCTTTTGAGATGTTTGGCATCCATGCTTATTCATCTGAGTGTTGTATGGGACTTATGGCTAAGATCACCGTCATACTGCGTAGTGACCTTAGATTCAAGTCCCTACAAAGGTTAGTCAATGGGCCGTGGGTTAAACACATCAGAACCTCTTCGTGCCTCTGAATGCACTTTCAGTCGTTTGTCCCGACTGCCATAAATTGATCTCTGACAGTTGTTAAGTCTTTACGATTCTGGCAATCAATACGAACTCAGCTGAACTGGTACTGGATGACCCCTTAGCGATAGGCCAGGGTAGAAGATCAAAGACTGGTGATTATTGATTGTGTAGTATGATTTCATGTCTCAACAAATTTTACTTTTCTCGCACCACTTCATCGTTTTCTAGGAATCTCAGATTTCTCGTTACAGCATTGCGTGCTAATCCAGAGCGTAAATGATTAATGATTTGTTTTTCTTTTCAGGTAAATGTTCACCCAAGAGACACGTTAGTGCATAACGAGGTATTTAAAAAACTCATCCGCATTTTGCTCGGAGCATTCAACCTAGTCTGCAAAAATTAAAAAACCAACAGATTTTTACAATATTGGCTTCTTACAAATTGTATCTAGTGAGATATTTTGTTCTTGGCTGTGAGTCAATTTAATTACGGGCCTCATTTGTAATTTACCTGATCATTTATTACATTAGCAGTAAAATTTCACTTTCTCTTCTTTAAAAAGCTATAAAATTCTCAGTTCCTGCCCTAACTTAAAGTCAAATAAACTTGGTTTGCGATATTAACAGAATTGGCAATACGAACTTTCTTTTTAATAGCATTCTAATTCTGAAAGCGTTTTAGAGGCACATTTATAGCTTGCTAATTTATCCTTCTATAAAACCGCCATCTTACAAGAACTAGGGCGAACACATCTGCTGTATTGAAATCCAAGAAAACAAAAGTTGGCGTGATAAGCAGGATATAGTAGGAGCGATGACTTAGCTTTCTCTTGGTGAATCTTCTGTTACATGCCTAGACAGGACTTAGTCACGTGAGCGATAGAAACAAAATGACATTTTCACATATTTAGGAGATAGATAAAGCGTTAACGATTGTACAATGTCCCTCGCCTAGAGGAATAAAACCAAAAGAAGGAACAATGTTAAACTACGTCAAACGGTAAGACAGCTGAAGATCGACCTATGTCCAGGAGTGCAATGACACGAGCTGATGAAATAAAAAGAGAAAAAGAAAGACCCTGTCATAAGATAGTCAAACGTTATTGCTAATATATTATTAAAGTGGGTCAGAACAAAACTTAGGAAGGCTTATTATAGTACGCTTGCTTCGTTTATAGCATAACCTAGGTACTAAATGTGCAGTCTAGCCTTACGACCCAAGGCACCTGTTCTACGGTAAACGTGTTTGTGGCGACACTTTCTGTGTTTACTATCGTTGCTATATATTTTTTTCACGGCCTATGGTGTCCTCAAAAAGCCTCCCCAATAACGTTAGAGACTTTAAATTCAAAAGGCAGAAAATATAGTTAACTATATTTGAAAAGATTTATACAAAGCCACAAATTTAACCTAGTTCTGAAATAAGCCTGCACTATCACACTCTTGCTTTTAAAGTTGATAAGTTAAACAAAGTATTGCATTTGCCAACATGTCGCAAGCTGTAAGTTTATCTTCAGTAAGTAGGGCACTGCACCTGACTGGCCGCTGTTAATTACGATAATTGTGCCTCATTTACAAATGCTACTAGCTAATTTTGTAGAATTTGTTATGAATTTTTTAGGACCTTTTTGATGCTCTCAAAATTTTATTTTTATCAGTTATATTTTCTTCAAGATTATGATTCGTGAATCATAAAAACGCTTGTCCTAAGCGAGGATCCAACACTACTTCAATCACTGGGTTTGATGAGGTGTCTCCGATAATTTGGCTATCCGTGACGTCATAGTCATATGCTGTTGTAGGACTAGCACTAGAAATTCCATTTTACTAAAAGCTATATGCTAGAAAGATATTTAGGTAAGTGACGTTCCAAAATATTTATTAAAGCACACATTTCAAATAACAAAGACAACATGACAGATGAGAATGAAATTTTGCTGTGCGTCTGTCTTTCTTTTCCGGGGTGATAAGCTAATATGTCGGACTTTAACGGCCTGATCCAGAGCCATGAGATCGCTCAGGAATGCTGATGCGTCTCCCTCCAATTTACGTTGTTCTGGCATACAACTGTTATCTATCACGTCAGTACTTCTTTACCGCACATTTTATTAATCCGCTTCGTTATCACCTGATATCATGCACCATTCAAAATACAACTTATCGAATAAGCACTTGAATGCTCACACAATAATCTTTCGGAATCCCTTCTATCTCCCTGGCATAATTCAAAACACCTGATATCACCTAATCGGTCATTCGAATCCTTATCACCAAAAGATGATGCCCAAAAATGTACTTTATCCTTTAATTATTAAAGTTCACTTTCTATATTTGAGATGTTTTTAAAAATGCGGAAAAGTGAAATATGGAGCAGTTGATTGATTTACATGTCCGGCCGTCAGACGAATACGGATGGAAATCAAAAAGGTTATTTTAATGTAATTTTGTAATATGGATCACTAGGTTAGTATTGCGTTCGTAAATAGTCAGTAACACATGCTATACTTTAATTATTTTTATGAGTAAGAGTTGCAAGTATTAAACATATTTGAGGAAATGTTTAAGTAAATAATTTATTGACTTCTTTGGAACTTGATTTTGAACAGTTTTGTTGTTGTTCTTTTCGATTTCTCTTTGTTAGTAGCATTGTTGCCAGCTGGCCTTTATGTCACAAACTTAAGGTTCATTTTTCTATAGCATTGTTACCATTGTCATTATGTGTTTTCGCTGTCTGTACTTCAACGAGTATTTGAGGTTAAGTCGTATTCGTTGCGGTCTTGCATTCAATGCATCCTCCTTTAACGTTTAAAACCCATTGGTCGTGGCTGTCACATCTAAAACTGGTCCTATAGAATACGAGAATTATTTAATTCGATTTCGTATTTCCTTGATGATGGTGATACCAGTTATTGCAAATGGTATGGTAGCTGCATCTAGTTAGAAGTGGGCCGATATTGAAATGGAAGCATTTGTAGGCGGTATTCCAGTTCAAGACCTTTTGTATTATTGCTTAAGAATTTGTTTCGGTAAAGCTTATATTGCAATACGATGAGTTTGAAATACAAATGTTAGTGATGGACAAATTCTTAAGTGAGCTTCTAAGGTGAACTATTCCATTTAATAATAATTGTTCTTTTACCATTTAGGAGCTGGATGAAAGTAAATAAGTTTCCGAAAGATAATCGATAGATAAAGAATCGCATTGATAAAAATACATTTATCTATGGCAATATTATCAATGCTAAAGTTTGGATGGACCAAATTGCTTTTTGTACCCAAACTAAACCCAAATGTATTAACAAAACTGATTATTTCTTAAATAATACGAAAAAACGGGAGCTACCTGAGAAAGATCATTAGACTCAAAAAATATCCAAACTTACAGGCACCAACAAAAGGCTGAAACGAACAGAGATCAGAACAAGTTCCACATGACACAGTTGTTGATCTGCAGTATGTAGGTAACTGGGTGGAATATTATGTGTCAGCAAACAAGATATGTTATCTGCGCGATAGGATTGCGACGCTCCGAGTTACGAAACTCTTAGGAATGCTCGGATCATATCGGGCTGTGCAGTTTCCGTATTCGGATTTGAATATTTTGTAGCTATTTGACGGTTAGAATTTGGATAAGATGTTGGGAAATTGTTGCAGTTGGATTTTGGAGAGTGCTGAATCTAACAGTGATAGTTTGGACATATTTTTTTTAACTGACATGACTAGTATTAATGATTATACATTGTATTGTGGACACTATTTTTTTCTTCTTTTAATACTGTTCTTATGAAGGTCATCGGGATCTTCCCTTATTGTTTTTTTTTCTAATTGATCAAAATACTTGACTGTTACCAAAATCTCATTGGAGACATAAGGTATAATCCTAGAATTAACTTTAACAACGTCTTTCTTCAGGAATTATCGTAACAAATTTAAGGACATAGTTTCTATGGGATGTCTAAATAGGTAGATGTCTATCAAGAGAGGTAAATACCAAAAGTCCCTTCAACGGTGTGATAAAAGCCAAGGTTACACAATCTGGCTGGTATGTCAGCTGCCTATAGCTATGAGGAATTTATCAGGATGACGTCACGCGTCAGGCCTTGTATGTAAGACTAAGTAAACAAAGTTATCGAGCTCAAGCCCAGATATCCGGCTAATGGACAAGTGACGTACTATCATTCAAAATACCAAAACCAAGAAAATTGTTTAGATGTATTAAAAAACAAAGATATCATCTTAGAAAAGAAAAATAATGTAAAGAAAATGAAGTCACAAGGCGTCAAGAGAAACAAAAAAGAATCTGTAGAAAATGAAAACTGGTATTATTTAATTACCAGTTTTCGTTTTCTACAGATTCTTTGATTCGCATTTCGCCATGACCATTCATAATCTGTTATATTGCAAAACATTAGCAATTGGCAACACCAACACAAACTAACACCACGCTACCTTACCACATAAAATATTAATAACAAACAGGTGTCAGCGTCCAGTAATTTCTCCCGCGATAAACTGCACATAACAGCTAGGGTTTCAACATATTAAATCTGCTAAATGCAAGCGATACCATACCTATATGTACACCGGAGATAAACGATAATTATGATCCAGGGGATATACCGACTCTTAGACTAACGAAATTGTGGAAAAGAGACGCTTCTATACCTTTTAGTATGCCATCCCGCTTACTCAACTCCAACAGTCTTAGGTAATGATAAGGCCCCTGTAGTAGACACTCGAATGCCTATTATAATATGCAAATGGTATACACATGATCGTACTGCAAATATTCATCAGGACTAAATTGCGCTTAGATGGAAATTTTCCTTTAGTGTAGAATAATAGTGTCTTATTTTACGATGATGGTGTTGTCAAACTACTATGTATATTGAATGCTTTAAATCCTAGTGGTCACTTATTTATTTATAATACATGTTTTTAAGTAACTATAACGCTAGTTTTGTCGCGGTCTTAGCGGTATATAACGATTTTAACTTTAGTAAGTAAGTAAGTAAGTAAATCTTTATTGCATACCATAATGTTACATAGGTGGTAAATTATAACTAGGTTCACAGCTCATTATGGACCCTGTCGGGCACAGCAAAAGTAGGAGAGAGGAGGATAATGCTATTTATTAAGTAAATTTATGACATATGTATTATGATATATTTTAATGTTGTGAATTGCGTATTTGTATATAATTTCCTTTAATTAATGGTTATATTAGTTTTATCTATCCTAATTTATTTTGTACTATGTTTTTTTTTTTTAACAATCTATGAGTAATTCAATTTTATTGTACTATTTTAAATTATAACGTTTATCTTTTACATAATATTCTTAAGCATATTTATTTGGTACATCTTTCTTACTATTTAGTTAAGTTCTTACTATTAATAAACTTAAGTTTTTGTATAATTAATATTAGTTATTAAAAATGAATTTCTTCGGTTGACCTAATGCTATTTATATATTAGATATACATATAAATTACTCCAGATATTCGTTTATAGTGTAGTATACATTTCTAATCAGTAGTTCTTTTACTTTATTGATAAATTTAGAATGGTTAGACTCGTTTTTTATATTATTTGGGAGTTTATTATATATTTTAACTGCCATTACTAATGGTCCGTGAGAGTGCATCGCTAGGCGGGAGCTTGGTAAATTGAGTCGGTTTTTGTGTCTTAAATTATATCTATTTTGTATTTCTTCTCTTTTATTGAAGAATTCTGGATAGTGGCGTACGAATTTAATTTTTGTCAAAAGAACTGCTCATTGTTAGTTTAAATAGCATGAATAAAAGTTTAAGGTTTCTCTTCAAGATCGATCTTGATCTCTATAAAAGATACAGCATATGTGGTCCAGACCACACACTCGACCAGGTTATAAATCATCGAACGAAATTCTTAAAACATCACATTGAAACTTAATAGCCCTAAAATTATACTAACATACAATTAATATTTTACAACACGAATGTAAAAATAACTAACTCCAAATATGGGTCCGCCATAATTCAGAAGACTAGGAACTAATGATTACATAAGTGAGTGTAATTATGCAAATGGTTGATTTGACAGAAAAATGCTCTTAGTCACAAACCCGCCCACTGGATCCACTATAAATGGTGCTTTAGAATCCACGGTCAGCTCTCGTGAACCGTTTCGCAAAACAGTTTTGGATTCCGGTTGTTTATGTAAATATTGCTTTGATTTCTACCATTGATTTGAAGTACCTGTTACCTCAGCAACTGCCTACTGCTCATTTCTACGAAACATTATTTGTTTATGTTACTTGCTCAGAAATTGTTGAAGATATTTGTTTGCACTAGAATTGTCTCGACTTTATGAGCTGTAAAGCCAAATATATTTAGAAGTAGTACATGCTAATATGAAACAGCAACCTTGGATTGAAATACATTTAGAATTAGCAGACGCATCTACTCCATTAGTTCGACGAAATTATCTATTAAAAGAGTTGACCACCCAGCACGTACAGAATCAATGCCTAATAAAACTGAATTATT
Source organism: Trichoplusia ni (assembly GCF_003590095.1). NCBI lineage: Eukaryota > Metazoa > Arthropoda > Insecta > Lepidoptera > Noctuidae > Trichoplusia > Trichoplusia ni. The sequence continues at coordinate 4,933,209 of NC_039494.1, forward strand.
TCCAAGTGATTCTTCGAATTTGTTTAAGACGTCAAAGTTTTATCAAAATGCCAAAGTGATAAATTTAACCGTGTGATTGTTAAAAGTTTTTTCGACAGCCTTTCTTCAATTAAACTACAGTAAAGTTTGGATTACAATGAGCTTTTATGTACTACACGACAAGAATTTGAGTAAATTTGTCGTTTGGCGGTAAATATATTTAAGACTATTCCTTATGTAGAATACTAACAAAATGTTAATTTAAAGATCTGCATACAATGATGATGCTTAGTTCGGTGACATTAGGAAGGACAACAATCCTAATCTGGCTACATCACTAAGATTGGCTTCACTAACCGTTAAATTCTAGATAATATATTTTTTTTTTTAGGTGACCAGTACTACGATATCTGATAATAAATGGACGTAACAATAGCATTTTTATTTTTCATCCACAGCATTATGCAACATATTCCTGTCTGTTTCCTCGTAGAGCGGGGGCAAGAAGTCTTTGGTAGATAGTACTAGTGCACCATTACATTTTAGATAAACAATATCTTCATCTTCTCTAATTACTAGACCTGGTCCTTTATGTAAGCCGTTAAAAAATGATACAAATATAAATTATTTTCAGAATTCCAAGTAACCTGATGTAAAATATCTAAGGTATATACCCAAGCGAGAGAGTATGAATGACGTAGGTCATGGATAGTGCCAACGATTACAATCCACCACACCAAACAAACTTTTGACGACCTCCGTGGTCGAGTGGCGTACGCACCGGTCTCAAGGTGTCGCTAGCTCTGAGGTCCCGGGTTCGATCCCCGGTCGGGTCAATGTAAAAATTCACATTTGTACATTGTCTCGGGTCTGGGTGTTTGTGGTACCTTCGTTGTATCTGAATTCCATAACACAAGTGCTTTAGCAACTTACTTTGGGTTCAGAACAATGTATGTGATGTTGTCCGCATTTATTTATTTTATTTAAAAAAACAAAACCAATTCTAGGTCAATCTAGATCATTCATTTAATACATTTTTAGAAGATCAATTAAAGCGTGACCTTCCCCATCTTCCTACACTGTTATGCCAATATTTGTCCCAAACATTCGGCCAATTTATTCGGATTACTGCGAACCGACAACTGCTTCACTCTTGACCCACATTGTGAGTGCGAGCTGAACTATAAACATATGAGTTATGAGTCTAAACGTGGACGGATAAGTTGATGTCACCGACACTATTTTGCTAACGGATTATGAAGTATAAGGACGGATTATAAAGAAGATATTCCTTTTTAAAACAGATGATGATGAACTAATGCAGAATACTTGGTCGGAGTCATGATTTTTTGGTGTCATTTTTCTGCTACTTTCTTCTTCTCTATACCTACAATAAGGACCTACCGATTGTGGAACAACACACTGTACTTAACAATGACTAATTCAATCTCTGCAAAAGTTCAACTTTCTCATAGTAAACGCACGAAGCAATTCACCTCTTGTTTTTTTTCGACCTTTATCATGATTATTATCAACCTTCAGTTTTCCACTGCAGGGTAAAGGCCCCCGCAAGGTTTATGACTAACAGAAGACAGTTCTACGTTTTTTTAACATGGAAAATTAAAAAGCATTGGCATATTCTTCTTTTTCTTCGACGATTTTCCACTCTATTTCAAATTGTATGTATGAACAAATTTATGTAGAGCCAAAATTAGTTATAGTGTCTACATTGTTAGTTCAATTACCTGTTAGTAATATGTACGGGCAAAGTTAAATGCACGACGCGAAAAATCGATTCCCTTATCACAGTTTATCGGCGTTACAGGTATTGTATTTCGCTATAAACAACTTAATGTTGTTTCAGAATGAGCACACATGCCTATTGATAAGTCTTCTATTTTGACCTAGAAATATAGATGTTGCTAAGCTAAGTTCTGTTTTAATATTATCTGAGGTAAGAAAAGAAATTGATCTTCTATCACTATCCTATTATATTATCACAAATCCTATCACTGAACGTCTGCTGTCGTTCTGTCCTCCCGTCGGCCTCCCCATGCTGTATCTCATATACCGTCCCTAAGAGAAGGTTCTTATTCAGTCTGATAATTTTTATATTTAGCTTTGATCGCTCAGTACTTCAGCCTGGATGAACCGATTTTGTTGTTTCTTTTACAATATACCTACCGCACTAGATCCTATAAAATTTCATTCAGTTTGGCTCAGCAGTTTGATGTCGTTTATATATCTCCGTTGTTAATACAATATTATTCATTCCCTACTCTCGTCCCGACTTTCTCCAAATCAATTCCCACCATTCCTCGTTTCCTATCTCTTCATCATTCATTCACGTCGGCGCGTGTCTTAAGTGACACTGACATAATATTTCATTCATCACTGACGGCGGCCGTCTCGTTAGTGTACTATAATAGAGGTCACTCGGGTACGTAAACATGCGTAACTTATTATCTGTCGGTAATATGTTGGTTACAAATATTTGGGCCTGTATTTTTAGGGTTTTGGATTTAAAGGTAAAAATGTAACCCTATTTATTGAGCGGTGATAGTTTGCCTGTATACTTTATACAGCCACACAGATAAAATATTTCTATTTCGCTGTAACAACAACAACTTTTCACTGCTATATTTATCATGTAGTTTCCTCATTATGAAATTTAATTCTTTTGTCGCGGGGGTTTCAATATTCAAACTCAGGATATACAAAAATAATTTAAAATGATCGTTCTCATCCCACAAACATTTGTCTTGCGCAGCAGTCAGGATCGCTAACCCCTAGATCAATAGACCGGTCAATAGTTGCAATGTAACTATACGTAATTTGCTTAAAAAATAGAACTGATAATGTCGAAGCAATAACGAATAAGTCACGTTTGCTCATTATGATATGATTATATTATATATATGTACATATTATATTATGGTACTCCTAAGCATCACGTGCTCAAAGCTTTAGAACCAATGTATCATTTTAAAATTATTCGATTTGTGTCACACGTGGAATATTGCATAATGAGTTGTTATACCGATTTAGGGTCGCCACACACGGGCCACAAGCCACCAGCTAGAACCACAAGCCGCTAACTCCAGCATATTTCCGATATTTGTCATACAATTATGAACACGAGTACGAGCCACAAACAGCACAGACTGAATTCAGTAGTCGCTACACTATCTAAGTCGTCAAATCTCGCTACTCCATATAAAATGGTTAAAAATCGCATGCATGATTATTACTCCAGTTGGGTCCGAAACTAGTCGTGCAAGTCCGATAAATACACGAGAGTATACCGTGGCATCATTTAATAACAAATCATTATAACAGTGATCATCATAACATTTAAAATTGCATACGGCATTGTGTGACAACCCTTATATGTTTTTCTTTATAAAAAATATATTTTCCGAGTAAATATAAATTAATCATGATGTATTCAAATTGCTTGTGATGTATGGTAATTTTAATTATAGGATTAAGGTGTTAATCTCCAAGATGATTATGTTAATTCTAACCATAACTATTAATAAAACATTTTGACTTTATGGTCGACTTAACGAATTATGGCGGACGACAGATTGGTCTGTGACCGTGTAATTATTACACATATAATGGTGTCTGATAAATTATTTATTAGTCTGAACACATGTCTTATTAAATGTATTCTATTTTTAACGTCAAACTGTCACTTACGTAATGTTACTTAAAATATTCATTGATGTTCTGCTATTTCACGTTAAATGAAAAAAGAATCTCAAAAACTCAAGTATATAGACAATAGACTTTAAAAAATACCAACACATTAAGCCTCCTTTTCGAATTTGGTTGAAATAATTGATTTCATTCGCATCTCACAACATTCATCAAAGCTCACACCTGAAACAAAAACGCATTCAATTACTTACAGAAGAAAACACTTATGTAATCTAAAGAACGTACATTATAACATATTTATACCTACACTACTAGAACAATTAGCGATGCAACTATTAAAACAGTAATTAACATGACAGATAAACTCTATAAAGAGCAATAGAGATATTGCATCGCTTTATTAATAGCCGCTAACAGATAAGATAGAGTGCATTCCGAGACCTGTGCCTATGTCTTGTTATATAACAAGTGTTATCATTACGTGATGGTTCTCTTGGTTAGTGCTCTAAGAAATATATATTTCAATTGTTTTAAGAACTAAGAACGGCAATAATAAATTAAATTATATTCATTCATGTCATACATGAATTCAATCCCAATCAAGCAATTCTCGTCCTACGCGAGGATCGAACCCAGGACACCTCGCACACAGTTTGACCTGATTATCTTTAGTAATCGGTTACCGTGCCGTCAAGCCCTCTTTATGTCGAGAGCATTTAAATGGGTTTGTCAATTAAGGAATGTTTAATTGCGCTAGTGATTTTTTTTTCATGCAATAGCTCGTATCTAACAGTTTTAAATCCTTAATTGAAAAATCTTTTTAATATTGAGTTGAAGTTTGATATCATAGATAGTCTAAATTTTAAATTAATAGATTTTAAACTTACCAGTCTAAGCCTTTTCACTAATATGTTTCTTTCCTTTTTTCAGGTAAGATTCAAAAGCTACATGCAATCGTCTTCGATGCTGTATTTACACAAACATAAATTACAATGGTAAAAACATTCGAATAATTTCAATTGTTTCTTTCAATACGTAACAAATTGGTATTAGATTCCGATCATAATTTATAGCTCTCTTTAAGACCGCTATTTATTTGCAGCTGCATACAAATAGCTCTTAACTCTAGTGACAAGACACTGAAGCGGGTGGCATTAGAATATCTCTAACGGTTCGCTTCACATGCTGGCCACTATGTTACTATGGTAAAAAAGTAATGTGGTTTAGGATTGATTAAGACCAAAAACGAAAATTAACAAATAATTCTAAAGTTAATATTTTTTTAATCTGAATTTAAAAATCCGATTTAGTAAATTCACATGAATACTAAAAAATATGTGTAATTTAAAAAGTGCGCTGCTTTTTCTGAATTAAAAGCCAATGATGGGACTTTCAATCCAAGTCTATTTTGGTATGAAAACCGAATACCCACATGCTGTATTTAATCGTGCAGGTTTGCTGGAAAAGACTAAAAAGTTCTTATTATTATTCATGTAGAATCGAAATTTAAAAGTAGGTGCTAACTGGAAATATACAACATGTTCCTATAATTACGACAACGCTTAAGTCTAGTAGACTTCATTGGAGCTTTTACTAGTTTCATTTAGATTGTGTCAATTGACTAGAATTCCAATTAAGAATGTCTATAAAACGTCAGTGCCCATTGTGCATTTATTGAGAGTCGTTTGAAAACGATAAAATGCAATGGCGTCAAAACTGACTAATAAAATATAATAGACTTGACGTGTTCGAATTACGCTATTTGTTATATGTAAGTACGTTTATGTTATATAATAGATGAAGAGTTATTGTCATGATGATATTAAGTTAAGGAAGTGGAGTAACTTTCCGTTTTTACCCATTGAGTGCGAACCCTAAAAATAGTTATTTAAGAGAAGGCAATTTAGGTAAAATTGGATGGTTTACAATTCACAGAAATCTATACCAAGCAGCGTATTTTGCAAGGCAGCAGATAACAAAAACTTCTACCCCAAAATATTGCAAAAATAACAACTTCCCGGTAAATTTGTGTATAAATGCTTAACATGTTACATATTAATTTTAGAAAATAGGTATTAAGCTATGAATCCATATTGCGAAGTCATTTCCTCGTACATTTGATAGCGTGCAGAAAAAACAGTATTTACAAATTAGTATTTGCAGTGTTCATAAGATAGCGTGAGTACAGCACCGACAGAAAGTCTGAACGCACAAATAACGCTATCACACAGATAGTATATCAAGGTTGCTTTCTCGGAACACTTGCATTATAACAATCACTTATCGTAAAACATGTTAGTATAGGATTAAATAAACAACGTCCAATTCCCAAAAAATAACAAAAGATCGATATATTTATTGCATTATCTTGGCCTTGTATTACATCGCGATAGAGTTCTTAGAAAACTCAAAGCCGTTAGGTCTCGAACACGTTGCTATCTAGATACTTTAAATGATTCTAAAAATATGCATCTGGGTATGTGTCCGTGAATCTTGAATGAAAAGCAGTTGTGATGGTTTTTCTCCGATCGCAATTGATTTTTCGAATTGGAGCTGAGGTATCTTTGACGTAAGAGTGTATAGTTTACAAAGTAATTCTTTACAAACACAGTTCTAAATGTTAAAAAATATATTACAATAGTTAAAGTTTCATTTGCAAATCATTTAAATCGTCCATTATATTTGGATCATTTGCAATCAACTTTTGCATATAGATTTTTTTTTTAATTTGGCTTATTTGAATAATACATGCGTGTGTAAGTCATCTTTATAGCTCAAAATTATTTTTCTGTAATAGTTTGATTCTGTAAAATTTACGACGTTTAAAATACCACCCATAAACAACCAACAAAAAATTATAAAACATTTGACGACTACAGAATTTTTATTTATACCTATACCCGGCCTTGCATGTATATAACATACAAAGTAACTAAACAATAACGACAGTATATGTATGTAACATTTTCTCTAACACATCACGAACAGGTGCCGCTCAAAATACCCTCCCGTATATTTTCACAATGTCTTGCTATCGCGGCATCGCCAGAGACACTGCCCTATATCCCTGAACTTTCACAGCTATACTGGTTTAACTCGGCTTTGTTTACGTTTACCGTTAACCGATTGTGTTCTGTTTCAATTATTTCGCGAAAGTATGTTGCTTGATTTTGCAGGATAGTGTTGGCTTATAAATTGTAGACTGCTAACTAAAACACCCCGGGCCGCTTCTGGGTGGAAAAATATACATTGGTTCCAAACCTACCCCGTACCGAGTTATATTGAATTCATCAGTTATGTTAAATAAGACGATGAACATATTATTTGTATTAATAGTAGTAGTATTTTGTTATTTTACTCGTTAAAACAGGTCATTATGCAAAAATTACACAATTACATTTGCGAACACGTTTAATTATTGGTCCTATGCTCTTTAACTCTTTGAAGGATAATTGTTGATTTAATTAATTAATAGTTAATCGTTATTAAACATCAAAACGAATGAACAATAACCGCCTACCGCCTCCATAGAGTTATAAAATTTCATTGTTGCATTTAAAGTTAGCACAACTTTTTGTGTGAGACAGGAAAAACATTACGTAGGAAAACTATGTCATGAACTCATGTGATAGCTTGCGTGGGTTGCGAGCGAGCGATAGGTCAAATTGTCCGCATCAATGCACCCACAATGCTCCCACGTAATTCTTTATGGAGGGCCCGCCGCGAGTTTACTCACGTACATTTCATTTTTGCAGTTTTGAAGATAAAATCTTACTTACATAAGATAGATACATCAAAGAAGAATGAGGAAAGAGGGAAATTAGATCTTTGCCCTCATGTTAAACATTTAGGACTCGATTTCTTTTTTATCTCATTTTAAATACTAATATTATGTTGCCCAGCATGTGTTGTTTAGAACGATTTAACTAGATCCGATGAGACTATCCGCCGACCTTACGGAAAATGCTACTCTAATATTTCCGACCTGTTCTTTTTGCTTTATATGATCTCCAACTGTGTCAATTATTTAACTAAACACTAGTTTATTACCATTAAATATTTAAAGTGAACACATATTTTAAAATTGTTTAATTTTTACTTCACCAGTTAGCGAAACAATGTTAAAATCATAAAATTGAATTTTTTAATCAACACACAACTACCAGAAAGCTTTTTACGTAACTTCGAGCAGACGAGTATTAAGAAAATGTTACGAATAGGAAAATAAACGTGTTTGTTTTCACTTTCGCTAGTATTGCATACCGAAAAACTTAGGTGAATACTACAAAAAATGGCCGAATGGAAATGTAAACGAAATTATTACGTCATTCCAAATTTAAAACCGCACCTCCCACTGAAAATTAAAATCTATACTTCTATACTAATATATAAAGCTGAAGAGTTTGTTTGTTTGTTTGAACGCGCTAATCTCAGGAACTACTGGTCCAAATTGAAAAATTCTTTTTGTGTTGAATGGACCATTCATCGAGGAAGGCTTTTGTGAAAAAAACAGGGCAGATATAAATCATAACTTATATCTTCTACCCACGGGGACGAAGTCGCGGGCAACAGCTAGTATTTAATAAAATGGAATATGCATGCACGTTCACTAAATTCCAATTTTAAATTCACAAAAAACAAAGTTTCGTATAAGCTGCCAGTAGTAAAATTAATTTTCCCGCGAAACCGTTCTCCATTACATAAGTCAAGTGTTTTATTTAAAAATGTTTGTTTAAACTACATAGTGCAACTTTGTTGGGAAATATTTTTAGTGATTAGTAACAGAACAGTTTCTAGCCTTGAATCTTGTATACTAATAATATCCGTTGTTTTCGTTTAGACTACAATCAAATATAATGTGTTTTTACAGTAATAAAACAGAGTGAACAAAAGAGGTTTTGCTGTGAGTCACTATTATTGGTCTCTATAACTTTTTTATTCGATGTTGCGTGAACCACAACGTTTGCGACTCTTTAAGAAAAAAAAGCGAAGATCTAATGACATTTAATTTTCCATTTATTTCACAACAGTTTAAAGTTAAGTTAACTGCGATAACTGAGTTTGTTTTCGAGTACTGTTGAGTGTAATCTCTCCTTGAATGCATTTAGCGAGTATTGCAATAGTAACTCGAGTAATGTGATTTCCAAGCTATTTCGGTATCAAAGGAAAATTGTGAATCACCTGCAAGCTTCGCTTCGATGACCGACGGACTTATTTGGAGCGAGTCTCATTTGTAATTCAATAAGAAGAATGTAATTTTATTAATGAAATTGCGTATTCATACATTATTCTGTGTTTTATGTTCGAACATCTTAAAATACATTGTACTTAAATAAAAAATGTTTGATGGCGAAATTAAACACAACCACAATTATTAATATATACTCAATATATAAAGCTGAAGAGGTTGTTTGTTTGATTGTTTGTTTGTTTATTTGAACGCGCTAATCTCAGGAACTAGTGGTTCAAATTGAAAAAATCTTTTTGTGTTCAATCTAATAGACCATTAATCGATGAAGGGCTTAGACTATATAACATCACGCTGCAACTAATAGGAGCGAAGATACAATGGAAAATGTTTCAAAAACGGGGAAAAATATTAATTTTCGAGGGCTTTCGTTCAAAAATTCCTAACTTGTAGCTTCTAACCACACAGACGAAGTCGCGGGCAGCAGCTAGTAAATAATAAATCGATTATAATAAACGAACGTAACCTTTTTTTATTTATTTTCGATTTGATAGAGCAAGACAAAAATGTCTTATTTCTGTCTTTGTCTACACTACTTTTTTCTTGTCTTTTCCCATTACTAAGAAAGGAAAGGCTAGTTTTCTTGGAATAAGACAAAATCTAACAATTAGTGCACTCATTGAAATTCTAGTCCTGCCCTCAACACTATTAGAATGTAACAATGGTTTACGATAAGTCTACGATAAGAATAGTAATGGTTACGGTTTTCTTAGAACTCTTTAGATATCTACTTTAAATGTCAACTCAGTCTGCCTAGGTTTCAGCCTTGGGTTCTAGATCTAGCTTTTATTGACTGTTTTGTTTGGAAAACGTGTTTCACATGCATAAGTTGTGCATTTGTTGAATTAATAGTTTTTTTTTTTTGTTATTGAAATTTCAAATAATGTTAAGTTCATTTAGAATGTACTATCTAGATTTCAAATTAGAGTGCTAACGTTTAAAGTCTAATTTATATAACACCTACCTATATAGGTACTTTTAGAATATATGTGTGAAAAGCCTAAATGCTAATCAAACTCTCAAAGTATTCTAAGTGATTACAATAAGATGATACAAGAACCTACAAAAAGAAGACAGATTTGCGTTTATAAAAAAACCGTTTGTTGTACTTATCTTACTGATTTCCTATTACTTAATTTACTAAAATTACCAGTACACTTAAATCAGAAGATAAAAGAAGTGTTCCTCAAGAAAAAACTCTTTGTCCGAATTGATGGATGAGCAAAAACAAATGGTTTATGCAACAATCCGTCTTGCAACGCATTTAGCTCAATTTACACCAGAAGCTAAAGTGCTGGGCAATCAACTAATCCTATTTTAGACTACGTGTGTAGAATTACTGCACTTTAGAACTTATAGAGAACGTTGGTATTTTAAATTAAAACAACAGTTCCTTTATAATATAACATCAAGTAGTATTTTTCTATAAAAATGTATTTTAGATTTTTTTACTTATTTTGTAGATGTTAACATCTAAGTAGGAAAATATGAAATACAAAAACTGGATTTTCTGTTAAGTTGCAAAAAATATTTTTCGGATTTAAGAAAAATCGATGAGTGATGATAAGTATTATCATAAATAAAGCATTTTCATTTTAGCGATTAAAATTAAAACAGACGTCGAAATCGCTGAGTTTAGGATAAAGTACGTGAGATCTTTGCTCAATGATAGGTTCTAACAGAACTTTACAGCTAATAAAATTATGTAGGTATATTGTAAGTTTCCAGACACGATGACGTAAATAACTCCAATTTAAATGATTATTAATCAATCACATACCTACAAGATAAAACAAAAACTCACTGAGCGTAACCATCAGATTATATTGTTGAACCTTCGATTACATCGAACAGATTATCTTAATCGTCATGTTTATGTCTTACAGGATAAATATATAAAGTCCTACCTTATCTATATAATTATTCTCGAACGGAGGTGGCATTTCGTTTCGATAAGTCATGTTAGTATGAACGGCTATCACCATATTATTTCAGTGTCTTCCACTTGGCTGTAGGGGCTGAAATTACTGAAGTCATATTACAGCCTATTATAGAGATCTGAATATGATCTGTATCTGTAGGGGGAAAATAATATCTTAAAATATTTGCCTAGTATTTTGATGGAAGCGTAACAAAGCTCTACTGCTAGAATGTTTTTTTTTTATATAGTGAGACTGTTGCAGATAAAACAAAAGAAGTAAAAGAGATAAAACAAATGCAATATTCTTACTTTAAAAGCTGTCATGAAAGAAAGAAATAATTTGCAACAAACTTCATACTACTATATACTTAAATTCTCTTATTTTTAATTAGATATCACACAAGTAGGTAACCATAGCAACAGCATAAACAAACAATCCATTACACAACGTTTAGTTACCAACACTGATTACAAATTATTTAAATCTGCAATTGAGACAACGCCATTTAAGGTGCGGTTCCATTGAGACCTTGTTGCCAGCTTTGGCCAGTGAAACCAACCTTAATCCTTAATGTTGCCAGAAGAAAGTGGTTCAGTAAGTTAGGTCTGTTTCTAATCATAAGGATACAGAATGATTTAAATGTTTTTGTTATGTAAATGTCTTTTGATAGGAGGAGAAACTGCTAGTTATTTTCACCATTACAAGTTAGTATGAAATAAATGAGACAACGCTAATACATTTTTTTAATATTTTTGTCTGAAAGCAAATTGTGGTGAATAGTTTTTCTCGTTTACACATAGTTTTTATTGATAATTTGTAGATAAACGGAATAACACCAACATACAACTCGTAAAATTGAATTAATACAAGATATTTTATACAATAATAGTATTACATCGACAATCCGTCATTTAATAGAGGTTTTAATTACCACCTCATTTTCATTAAACCTCTTTGCGCGTAGAACATCGCTCAATAATTTTATGGGCCCTAAAACGTAGCAATTATGAATTAAATTACATCATACTCACTTACCGTGTTGAAATGTTAACATGAGGTCATCATTTCCGACAAAAATATAATATTTCCATATTAATATTCTCTAGAACCTTTGATATTGTAATGAAGTGTCAAATACTAAATCTCCTTAATCAAAATAAACCTTAAATTAAATCGTATTTGCTTTTTGAACATAAATAAATATACAATTTCCAATTTAAATTAGTTTAAATTCGGAATGCTTATTAATAAGTTATGATTACTGCGACGTTATATTCTGTTCATTCGATTTTTAAGTTCAAATATCGGTACTCTATGAATGAAACGTAGGTAGAGTTTTAAAGCTAAAATTATGATATTTTGTGCTCGAATTCAAAGGTTTTAAGACAAACTAATTTATTTTACTACCAGACTTGCTTCGAAATACATCATAAATTCCCAGACTATCGCAAACATCAAACACAAAATTAAAGCGATGGCATTGTACCAATTAATTTATGGCCACAAATACTTCGATAATCATCTTGTTCCCATCTTTATTCATCATAATTAAACACCGGAAATCGGCTGCCACCGTAATAACCTAAATTACGCGGCGTATTAATAAAAATGTTGATCTTTATTCATCCAATAATGGGCAATCAATCTGTTTCACGATAATCGGCGATCGACTCGCTAATCGATTAAAATGTATCGGTTAACAATGAATGATCGTTATCGATTTGTGTGATTCGATTTGTAAAATATATTCGCGTAAATCAAGATTGACATGATACGTTTATAAATGATTTCAAAATTAAATACGTTTCAATATTTTTATACCATATTTTGAGTAACAACTTTAAAATATTCTAACTTTTCGAGTGATTATTTCAGTATAATAGATCTGTATGAACGATATTAATCATTTAACAAAGGGCATCTTGGGGCCTGCAACTCTGCCTACCCTTTTACAAACAACGGGCGTGATACATTTTAGTGTGTTACGTCACTTGGCCTAGAAAGTCGACCTTTACGCCAGCAGAATTTATGCGTGCATAAATTTAAATTGACATAATAATATACACGGTGCACCGCTGCGCTGGCCATTCATTTATGTGTACGACCGATACCATACGTCCTAGCATCTTTAATGAGCATACGTTGATAGCTATTAAATTGGATGCCATTAAAAAAAGGTTTTCGGGCATGTAGAACATTTTTTGGTTTCGTGTAGAAATGTATAGAGAAGCAACGTATGTCTAGCTAGAGTGATAAAAATCGTTAAAATAATTATAACTTTTATATTTTTCTATTGTTTTAATCATTTTTAATAAATTAACTTGCTTTTTAGTAGTAAAATAACGAGGTATAACAATCACATTATTTTACCATCCGACGATTAAGAAATCCGGCCTAAAACAAAAAATAAATCAAAGTTAATTATAATACTTAGCTCACTTAAGACGAAGCAAAACTCGAATTATAAATTAAAGATAACTTATTATAATCGAACTCAAAAACAAATTAGAGTAATCGATACAATTATCTGTCATTGAAAATCGATTATGAATGTAATTCGATCTCACAGTTCTCATATGAATTAGAATTACTGACCAATTTCCCCTTCCCATAAAAAGTGTAAGTTTTAAAAAGTTAACTATTCCGTACATTCAGCGACAGAAGTCGCTTAACAAAGCGCTAATAGTTTTCAAGAATTCTAAAAATATATATTTATTTTTCTGTAAAGTTGTCTTGAAAATTTTTATTGCTGACTGTACGACTACCTCTTGTCACCTTAACTAAGCCCATCTCACTTGTACTACTGCTGAAGTACAACAGCTTACTCCAAACGGTAGTGAGACACTTTCGCGGATTACAATTGTATCGATACTCTTACCGAGTGATCGATTTGAATCGAATATTTAATTAGTTGACAGAAAACGATTTGCGATAACCGGTGATACTCGTTTGTAAATGGAACGTGTACGTGTGTTCATTATTTAAGTTCGAGATGAAATCATTAACTTTTTTTTTCAATCTGTTTTATTACTGTGCTTATGGAATAGTCCTGGCATATAGCACGTACAACAAAACTAGTTTAATAGGTTATCTAAATAAAATATTATTCGTGATTGAAATAATCATAATTAAACGTTTGGAACTACCTGCTTTTTATATAAATGTCAGAAGTTTTATTCATTCAGAAGCAAATTATTTACCACGATATTAAAATACTATTTGAAACATTCAGTAAAGTAAGGTCACGTGACTATCAACAACGCGCACCTCCTTTACATTTTAAAATCAACATCTGTTCTGCAGTTTATCAAGAGGATAAACATGTAGCAAAAACTATCGAATAATTGAGGAGCATTTAACAACTCTACCTGCATTCTGATGTTGCTACAATTTAAATAAATAAAGCGAAGCATCCGGAAGAGAAAAAAATAAACGTTAATTGCGCGAAAATGAACGTCAATACATTCCTATGCGCCCGCGCCGATGGCCGGCGATCGCGCAGGTGGCCACGCTACATAATAATTCTTAGATAATTCCCATCAAGGTCTCGACCGTTTGTACTATTTTTGTACTAATTGAAAAAAACACAAGTGGCCTGCGGTGGCCATCTGTTCACATTTTTTGGGATGAGACTAATTAGAAGGAATGAGGCATAGTGAGCCAGTCTTTAAGATGGTAGAAATAGAGCCAAAAAAATTAATATTTTTATGCGTCATTTTATTCAAGCATCCATCAGGAAATTCGTAAAGAAAAGAAAAGAAAACTTTTCGTTGACAAAAAATACCATCAAACAACCTGGTGATAAACAAATTTATGACCGCAACAACCGTCGCTTTATCTCGATCGTTCTATTTCGTGAAGTACAGCCCAGTGACTGACGAACGGCCTCACGGACTGTTAGAGAACGGAGCCTCTGTCACATGGTTTTGTTTATATCCTTTGTGGAACTCTAAAAATAAGCTATTTAAACACGACCTTTTAATCGATTCACACATGAATGTATTCTGATGAAATCGATTGATTCAGAACAAACCAGAATTAACAGTCTCTTACTTAAATTCACACGTTGACAAGACAAACCGCACTGTTAGCTAATTACATCCAGACAAATATTGTAAGTTCGCAAATATCACACCTTTAGGACGTGGAAAATGAATTACGTATTTACGTACGACGTCCAAGGGCTAACAATAACATGATGTCAGTTAATTGTTGACGATAATCGTGAGATAATATTTATGATTACAACAGTATTCTGATACAGGTATATGTTAAAATTTACTATGCTCAATACCAATCAAAGTACAAAACAGACTTATATCCAGATGGGACTAAATTAGTTATACAATTCGAAAAAAATCCGTCCTGTAGAATGGTAATGGCTAAAAATGTCAAAGGAAAATTTGAATCAAAATGCACTTTTGTTAAGGTCATTAAAAAAAATGTTAATCAAGACGCAGAAGACTACCTTACAGCTTAAATGGAACCGAAACGAGTTTCTTCTTTTTTAATTGGTATCCTTGTGCTGATGCAATATTTAGTCACCCTACACCGTCTACTCTTCAGCAATCCATGCAGTGGCGCCAGTAATTTAGCGGTATTTATATTGAATCGGCAATCACGTAACGCGGGATTATTTAATCTGTGTATTTTGTTAGAAAATAACCCGTCAGTAACTTAAGAAAATATTCTTGAGGAATAGAGTAATTTAGATTAGAAATGGGTTTTCTTTAATGTTGAAGAACTAGGTATAGGTGAATCTGAATATCAGCAAATCGCAGTGAGCTAGCCTGGTGATATATTCGAAGCCTGTGCCCCGAAAGATTATTATTCATTATTTTGTAAAGAAATTAATGCAAGGGTATAAATAATTCCCTTCGTCATACGTAATTAAAATAATCATTATCAAGCTACTCGCGTCTAAATCTGTAATGAAAACTACACAACACACAATAGATCATCTTAATCTATTACCTAGAGCCGTCCAGATCATATTCACGCTGAATTAGTACACAATATGTCTGCTTTATTAGCTGTAATTATTATTAGCTGTGACGGCAACAATCGCTCATAAATGCAAACGCAGTACATTGCTTAATCCTTGTAACGTTATCGCGATATATTCGTAACTATGTAGAGATGGGGATAGGATTGCAAGAGGATAAAGGAATAGTCAGTCTATTTACTGTCTTGTGCACGTACTGAAGTGCAAATAATTTAGAATTCGGTAGCGGACTCACGACCCTGCCGCCACGTCATGACATGATTAAGGACTCTGGCTTGTCCCGAAACTAGACGCGCAAAACAATTATACAACCGCCTTTTTTAAACGAAATTTATTGTAATAACACAACAATTTACCAAAGATTCTTAGTTTTTGATAATGTAAGAATTTAATATTAGAAATAAAATACCAAAGTAATAACAGCCACGGTCGGGTATTTTAGAATGAGGACAGATTCCAAAAACGATAAAATAAGTACAACAATGATGGTATTTAATAGATAAATGTAAAATTAATGTTTATTGGCACATTTTGTGAAAGAGATGCATGCAAAACATTGCACTTGGCAACGACTTCAAATATGGTTTATTAGAAGAAAATAAGTCGTGACATACTTTGTAATAATATAATGCATAATAGTGATAAATCCGTTTTTGCCAATAGTGCAGTCGCTGTTCAATCTCTCTTAACCCAATGGAATTAAATTACAACATGAGCAGAGAGTGATCAGATGCAGCCACCGTATTTTAACATGCCTTCTGAAACTCAGAAGCGGTGATATATTTAAAACGCATAAAACATTTGAAAAGACAATGTGTGCCCTGGGATCTATTTCATGGCATTTGATTACACAGTCCTACTCCAGACTCATCACTCAGCTGTCAATTCTATATCTGAAGTACCATGGACACAAGAATTCTAAATCGATCGATTTATGCCCTGTTTCCCAACCGATTTTCCTAGCTCAGTTACCATCAGTATGTTTTTTATTACAATTTTATGACGACGTCCGAACTTGAAACAGGGAATTTTATGAGCGAGTAAATAAATAAACCGTTACATCGAAAACGAACAATTTGCTACAAATCATAACTTTATGTTTGTACAGGTTTCTCTCATAATTTGAACCTATAAATAAGATGTTCAAGGGCTATGTTTCTGCTGACTGACACACAACTAGAAAAACATATAAAAGTAGATACATACGTTAACATTTTTCTAAAACATAATAATAATTTGTTAAATTATATTTATCGTCTATAAATCAAAGGAATGGTTTATTTTTTCGCAATTCCTACGACGTGCGTACCAATCTTATTATTTCGCAACATTCGGCTGAACACGTTATAAATAAGTTTATGAAAATAAACGATGTTTAAATTGGAGTCTTATTTTTGATCGCGGATATAATTTATTGGAAAAATCTGCGTGAAGATGTTAAACATTGAGTTAGGTCATCGTTTCAATATATTACCTACGTACGTAAAGGTTGGATTTAACTGCAAAAATAATCTTTTCTTGTAGTGTGCGCTTACAAGATTTTGTGGTTTCATTTTAAAAGCGTCACAGATGAATTTCTGACTTGGGAAATAAGTAATCAACTTGGTTTTCAACGACTCCAAAGAGAAGGATATTTCTCAATTCATTATTTTGTATTTTTTGTAAACTCCGATCTTCAGACTGGATGAACGAACATTTTGTTTTTTTTTTCAATTTGAGCATTTGCCACATTGCATTTTCTAAACACTTTCCAGTTTCCACCCGCCACCACTTCGAAGTAAAAGTAAATTAGCTGACATGTCAACAGAACCGTCATCCGCGACAATCTTGACGTTCGCGACGCATTAGAAAACAGTGTAAGCAGAGAAATTGCCATCTCTCGACTGGAGAAAATCGAGTAATGGCCCAGAACGCCTGAACCCAACTCTTGAAGAAATATCATTGCTTAAGTAGAAAAGAGATGGCGCTTGACGCTTTGTAGAGCGCTGTCACGCTCCCACAACAGCAATAATTTTAGTTCAGGAGGTTATGGTAGTCCCCAGTCATTAGGAGAGATGCCACTTGTTCTCCGGAACTAATTTAATACTAGGCATACTATACATTGTCCAC
Source organism: Trichoplusia ni (assembly GCF_003590095.1). Classification (NCBI taxonomy): domain Eukaryota; kingdom Metazoa; phylum Arthropoda; class Insecta; order Lepidoptera; family Noctuidae; genus Trichoplusia; species Trichoplusia ni. The sequence goes on from NC_039494.1 coordinate 4,951,138, forward strand.
AAAACCTGTGTAATAAACCAAACGAAAATATACCTTGCTACATTCGAATAAAATAGAGTTTATCAGGAATACTTTGTGAAATTCTAACGCATGAGTTGATTATAGTTCTGGAATTGCTGTGGTGACAATCAAAGAGAAACGCGCGTAATTGAACATAATTGTTTATGGTCTTGTAGCCAAGATAATGTAACAACATGTAGAGAGCAGGTCACTGAGATATTTAAGACCCTTTTGTATGTTCCTTATATACTACTAAAAACTTAATTTCTACGCCACAAACATATAAAAAAACCATCTGAACAACTTACTATACATACATATACATTTTCACAGATCATAAATTCTTACAGTGACTATACCATGCTCAAGACTGCACAGGATGTCCCGAGAAGCATTGGAAAAACCAGTACGCAATGATACAAAAAACTTAGAGGTACCCAAATCACCGCCATGATGTTAGGTAGTTTTCAAGTTATGCGTCCTATTCTTGATTTAAGCGAAATATATTGGAGTCGAAGATAGAGATTGAACAAAGAAACCGTCTCATTTCTTCTTTGGACATCCACCAAGATTCATAGCCCTTTACCAATATCTCTTTAACAGGTTTCTACCTCTACAAATAATCTTCCATTTAAAAGATCGCTCACACATAAAATAACTAAGGTAAACAACGCCGTAAAAATACAGGCCACTTAATCGGGCAATAGCCTTATAATTTTCAGCGCAAACCCTAAAAAGCTCCGGTGATAAATAAAGTTACCGCAAGTGGGTTGCCTCTAGTTCCCGCTCAGCGTTTGGCTTCGCTAATGGTTGCCGTGAATTATGTGGTCAACTCGGTAATTATGTGTAAACATGTAAACAACATAAATTCAACGAGCCCCGGCGTTGTAGGGTTAGCGTTTTTATTGTACGCTGTGGAGCTTTTATGTTTGGATTTAATTATGATGAGGTGGATGAAATCAGAGTTTGAAACTAAAATGTTTTTAATGTTTATTCTCTTATTGATTACACTAGTAGCAAATATAATGGAACAAATGTTCGGCTGGACTAAAAATAATATGCATCTATAACTGCTCTTCATAGCAGGCACACTTTGAGTTAATTAGCTAGCTAATACCAGTACAATCACTACACACAATATATTAGTAATATCTAATATATTGGGTGTAGGGTAATCTTTAAGTAACATCTGAGTACGGTCGCCCTGCAAAGGAATTTTCCGTGATGAATAGTCAGAACATAGCACTCAATAAAACGTAGGTATCTTTAAGAAGAAACTGCAAATTTTACGATTTTCATCACCATGCCCGCCCGTAGCCCCTTTCAACAACCGTGCGAGATAACCTAGCACACAATGTATATCGTACAGTGACAAACATAGCTGGGTTGAAAACGTTTAGTGAGGTACAAGTTTTTGTTTAGAACACAAAAGGTGTGGTATTTACAGTAAACAAGAAAGCCTAATGGTTTGTCGTGTAGTCGGGAGATTCATATGGTAATGTAAAGTAAATGTTACCAACAATTATGTCATAAGTTTGTAAGTAATAATGTTTAAATGTAACGAAACTATTGGAGAACGTTTAAAGGATTGTTATAAAACAATATAATAATTTATTGGTATGCCACCCGATGATAGTATTAATAGAGATTGAAGTATAATAAAGATTTTAATAACTATATTCTCTAAATTAACATAATAATATGGAATGCTTAAAAGGAATATTCAACACTAAACTTAACATTTAAACGTGCACCTTACAATCACTCCCCAAACATTATTTGTCACGAATGCCTGTTTTGTAGTAGTCAATCACAAGTCTATCGCATCGGTGTAATGTGACACGAATTACACGCGCCGTCACCCCACTAGAACCGAACAGTTTAAAAGAATGCCAATTGCTATCACTTGTCTTCTCGAAACTGTCGTGAATAAGATACAAGATTGCATGTCCTGTAGTTGTTTATCACTCAGATTGTATCGGTTGTAAATTTAAGAGTTTTTGTAACATATTTCATACATTGTCCATGCTGTAAATGTCAACTTTTATGTTAAAATTAATGGCATTGTTAGTGGCAACTCAGGTCAGTTATTTCGACATGTACTGCGATAAAAACACTCTCATAAATATAACTACTCTTAATAAGAAATTCATGGTTATTGTCAAAATAACCATGGATTCTTACTAACTTCAAGACGGGCTTTAAAAAACAACTTATTATCATGGTAGCTATTTTTCAGATCATCCAAAACAAATCAAAACACATATTGAACAGTATAAAGATTATCCAGTTTCATAAACAGATAATTAATTTAATTATCTGTCTTACGCTTCAATTAATTGATGTAACGCAACACTGATTCTGACATATTTGAGTAGAAATGTAATTGCAAAATTTATGAGTTCAAATGTTCAGAGGCCTTCAAAGGAGTCGTTATATCGAATTTATGACGCTGGCGACATCAATTGAAAAACTACTTTCGATATTTGAATTTATGCAACCATTTGATCGATTCCCATGTACGGTATCGAATACCATTTAGTTACTCGATTCAATAATCGATTAATTGATTTGTTACAGAGCTTTCCAAAATTCTGAACGTAGGCAGATAAAAAAAGTTAGAGATTAAATTTGTTTTCTAAATTGTTTTATGGTTTCATTCTTTTTTCTATGCTTTATTCAACTATTTTCTTCGGTTCCCTATCTAGGCATAAAAATACCCAAATAGAGTCAGACATATATTAAAAAAAACGTTGCTTCATATTTATTACCTACATATCAAAGATCTCTACAAAACGATTTAGCATTTTAGTAAATAGCAATAGACGTACTGACATTATATTTAACTCTACGTATGTACAAAAACGTTTTGCAATCATGTAGTATATAAACTGCGTTGTATTCCGTCAAGTGGTTGACCTGTGACGGGTTATAATGTAAAAGATTTATGTTTTTTGAAAGGTGAATAAAACAACAATTTAAGAGCTGGAATAATGAGTAAATATGATTTAAAGACTAATAATGTATTATTATATAAATACACACTTTGTAAAGGTTTCAATTTCATAGAATACTATTAGTTTTTGAGTTGAGATTGTATCGGTGTATCTTTTTGAAAACTCAAACAATACGACATTTGGATTAATTTAAAAAAAAATGTAGTATTATGATAAAAACACATGTAGGTAAAAGTTACTGGCTTGCTCTCAAAATGTAGTCTATTTTACAATTGACTGTATCACGATTGTTCTAAAACCCTTCTTAATTGTCAGTTTTTTTTCACTCAAGTCTGTACCAGGATTTTCCCTTTCCTTACCTAATCCCTCAACTGACAATTAAAGTAAAACAAACAAACGCGTCCACTTAACCAAAGACCCTGAAACGCCATTATAAATCAACATTTAAAAGTCCAAGAGATAATGTCTCTCGAAGTAAGACTGTAACAGTTGTGAGAAAGAGATGCAGCTATAAACTTTGTAGCGCCGTCCCGCTCCCACAGCTACGAAATTATTGCTTAAGAAGTGGTGGTACTGCCTTTATAAAATTGATAAGAGGATGCTCCTAAACCCGATGAAACAATAAATCAATTTCGCGCTATTTAAATTTTGGACACTCGAAAAATGTGTCTTTAATTTATGGAGCATTGGAGACAACCGTTTACTCCTAAGGTTAATTCCGAATGATTAATCATTGTTTGAAGATTGCCAGTCGTTGTTTAAAAGGGCCATAATGAATCTGTGTACAGAATATATACGTTTAGCTTGGCCTGATAATAATAAAATAGTATGCTTGTAAAGGGCAGAAAATCAAGACATTGAAAATGAAAAGCGAGCAAAATATAGTTCTTGGATATAACTTTGATGAAAAAACCCTTTAAGAGCGTTTTTCGCAAATGCTTAAATGTATCATTCAAATAGAGCCTCTTTACATTAGCACTAAGTACAGTAACAAAAACAGGACACATTGTCCAAAAAGCCTAACAATACAATTACTTCATTCCGTTACTTAAGTAAACAATTTACGTTACTTATGTACCTACTAAAAAAATACGTTTCTTAGAACTCACATGTTAACCGGACATTGTCTAAACGCTGACATTTACCAGTCAATAACAAGTAAGCTGACACCTATGACATCACATGACCAGTGACGTCACGACACTGGTTTATGACAATCCCTAAAATAAAAGACAGTCACGCCCTGTAATCTGGAAGGTCGAGACTTTGTAACGTTATTTCGGATGTAGGCGTTTAAAATAAACAATATTTCCGGCCCGATACAACACATAAAATCGATTGAAATTTATTTCGTGATCGATTTGATAAAAATAGCAGCGTGATGTAGAACGAGCAAGTCAAGCGACCCTTTTTAGGGCACACTAGAGTGAGGAGAATCTAGTTAGAGTTATTTTTTCTTCTGTTCCGACACCGGGATTTTATTTTTATTCATTATCATAATTTCAGCCTGGTATCACCTAGACATAGGACCCTTTTTTCTCCCACGTTTCTGTATTATGTGCTTCCCTGATTCAATACTATTTCTATTATACACAAAACAATTCAGACTGCGTTAAATAGCAGATGACTCGTCGCGCCAAGTTCACTGTATGCATGTGCCGAGGATTCCCTCACAAGCAAGCATTTATGTGATCCATTAATGCCAGTTTTAAGCCTGGGTGTCTTTGTGTTTATGACTTTAATGTATTGTAAATCCCCGAGGCACAACTTTTAAATTGATTATCGTGGGATTCGTAATTAATAGGAAAAAAATATTATAAGCATGTGATAAAATTAAATTAATTTTACCATTTTATGATTTACTGTTTTGAATCACAAAAACATGTTTTTAAATGTATTAATTACCGTACGTACTTGTGGCTCTAATTAATATGACTAAGTATTTAAATATCTATACATAATAATGTGTACGTCAGAATACAAACAGTTTTCATTCAACAATGTAAATAACAATAAAATGCATTTACAATCGTAACTTGATATATCACTGATTCATTCTGTAAATGATAACAGAGATTGTAATATGATTATGTAATCTGTGCAACAATGTGAAACCTTCTTACATAAGTGCTCGCCAAGGGATTTGCTTATCTTCTTAATTGGGTCAAGTATTACAAACTCATTTGTGAGTTAAATAATGGCCGTTTGTAAATGACATTTAGTTTTTTTTTAATTAAGTAGCATGCTGTCTCTGTGTCTGTGTCTGTGTATTTTTGAGGCAGATAGACCTTTCAGATTTAGAATACGTGTTTGAATTTGAATATTCAAGGTATTTATTGCCTTTGCCCTAACGTTCAAATAGAATATTCTGTTTTTTAACGATTCCTTCTATTTCCTTTTGAAACAATTTTTATACCTAATCATAAAATACGGATAAATCTTATTTAATAGCTGTTATTTTATCTGCAAATTTGACTTTTACGATGTTTTTAAATAGAAATACCACTATACATATCAACGTATTTTTTCTGTTAATTAGTTGTGGTTTATTTTTCGCCTGCGACACGTCTTTTCCTCACCATACTTCTGAATTTAAAATAATTAAAGGATAGTATTACGGAAAAATATCTGGATTTTTAACGAATAAAGTCCGAATTGATGGTAAGCTCATTTTGCTTATTTAATAACGTAATGTTCGTTCACAGTTTTTTTTTACTATTAAATACATTAAATTCAACAATACATTCTACTACGACATAAAACAGATATTCAAACTTTAAAGTTCCAAGTTCAAAGGAACCGTTTTTGACAGTTGACATTTCACACGCAGGACACCGATCTTCAAATGTTTATCAAAAACCCAGATGGGACCTAGATAAGTACTGTCTTTGAAGTTTGTATTTTTTAACTGTATTCAACCGCTATGTATTAGTGCAACGTGATACGAATATGAACCTTACTGGCACGCGATATGGGCGATGTTAATGTGAAAACGTAAATCTAGGCTTGACTGTATACGCTTGTAACAAAACGCAGTCGGTCTTAAGGATCAGTTTGCGGTACATGTGTGGACCGAGCGCACCTCTTGAGGTGAATTCGAATTCAGAACTGTTTCGAATTTGGAACAAACATCGCGGTGTTTAATGTGACCAATTTTTATTTATTTAAAACTTTGTTTTTATTATAGTGAATAAGTATTGGGAATTTTGTGAATAATTAAGCACATAGTAAAATATAATTAAAATTTGTGATCAATAATTTGCGGTTAGTAGACGGTAAGTAATTTCAAATGTTTTTTAACTTAAAATATATAACAGTAAATTTTTATTTTAAATGATTATTTATTTTTATTTATTTATGCCTAAGAGGGAATTGGTTCATTCATTTCAAATAAATAATCAGGAATGGTTTAATTAAATGTAATTTTTTGTATTTATATTTTTATACTTATACAATATTAAAATTAATTAGAATATTACATTAGAAATATATAAAATATACAATTATTTTTTTATTTACCTTAGTTGAAGTCTCACAGCGTTTACTTATAAATAAAGTTTTATTACGATGACAACAATCTTGAGAAGGAATCTTCAAGGAAAATCTAGTCAACAAACTGAGATCAATTAAATTCTTAAATAATACCTAAGCTTAATTTGAATAGTCATAACCTATATAGGTCGGTCAATGCCTTACCAAAAAGCTGTTAATACTTCTAAAATATTCGTTCATTGAACCAAGATCAAAACAAATGTCAAAATGACAGTATTTGAAGCGATGACAGATAGCGTAGCGCCGTTGACATCCGCGGCAAAAGTGTATTTAAAATTGACATGACATTCGGTTCGTCTTAGCGTGGGCGTATGCAAATTGAAGTCTATGATAAACTATGCAAGAAATGGTGGCAGAAGGCCCACTTTATTCGACAAACGTAATAAGAAAAATCTAGAAAGAAGCCATTTAAATAAGAAAAAATATAATGTTTCATTGAAGACTCATTGAAAGCTCTTAAAAACTTATTTTTATTTTTATGGTTGATCAGAGTGGTGCCATAAAGCGGTGTTTGTTAAAACACAAATTAAAAAAACACATCAGTAATCAGTTTTCCTTTCGCATAAGAAAACCATTTCCCAAGGCAAATAAATCCTAGATCTTCTTTGAGTAAATTGACAATTATTGCTTAACAGTAGTACTGTTATTAATACAAAACTCAGTGTCAGTACTTGTACAAAACCAATTAATTTATTTACTATAGTTGATTCAAAAAGTAACATTATTATACGTTAGTACCTTAACCTTCTGGTTCGCTACGAAGCTTTACTCATCCAATAATTACATACCATATTCTATGGCGTCTGGATAAACAGCACCATAAGCTTAGGTCATTATTCACTGTGATTTAGCCATTCATTGCTAAAGCGTTCACAATGGCCGCACCTACAAAACCTAATAGCTAATAAAAAATACAACTCATCAATGTCTCATCAAACATTATTCAAACTGGCCAATAAATTTACCGAAAAATAAAATAATAAAAAAAGTTACGACCAAGAAGTTTATATTTTTCTTATCTACGCTAAAATATTATGTAAGTTCTTTTCTGGAACTGGCTGAATGAAATACGTAAATGTATTCGAAAATTAAAGGGTTTTAATTACTCTCTTATCAGATTGTTTTTTTTTAATATTTCTGTTGCTCTAAATTTAAAACGAAGGTGACGGTGACGGTGAATATAAAAAATAAAATTTGTTTATTTAAATTTAAATGAAACTAGATAGTAGGCTTTTGAGAAATAATAATTGTAATTCAATTAAGGTGAACATGTGGCCTATAGCGGTTTCCTGGGTAATCTGAAAGCTAAATGATGTTAATTTGGCTCCGGACTACATAATGTTTGAACATTTCGAGGATAAGTGAACAAGAAACATTTCTCCATACAAGATTACAACAGACTTGATTAAGCTTAGATCATGTTTAACATTATAATTACCTATCTATCTAAATGACTGGGTATAAAAAGAATAAATCTCATTAGTCCCTCAGTTAGATAATGAAAAGTATGAGACACGTATTTTTTCCTTTTTCAGAAAAAACAGAATTGACAAAGATTAACTGCTTTAAAGTTTAGGAGAGGGGGCTTGTGACGTAACGATATGGTAAAATTTATACTTAATCGTGCCGTCACGCGTAAATTTCATTCACTGTAATTTGGTCAATGTACGTTTGCGGGACAAATTAAAAAATACGTATCCATTATTATACAATATTTTTTGTAGTTAGAACCGTCTTGTGACTGCAAAAAAATTGTCATCATCCCTATTATGCGTTCAGTTTTCACTTAGTAACAAACATTTTTATTCAATACCTCCTTCGAAACCTCCTTTGTAAGCATTTAGATAAAAAATACCTAAGGAAGCTACTATATAAAAACTAGAAATAAAACAGGACCTTTTCCGCGCCAACGCAATGAGCTTATAATATCCTAGTTAACCACACTGCGGTCAAGCTAGGCAAGAATGTGGATAAAAAACCAATCCTGGATTGTATGTATGCAGTAATGTGACAAGAATATACGAAATAAGCATTATATTATATCCTGACGTTTTCAAATGAATGCACCTGCAAGCATACCAAGACATTTTAATCTTATATTGTTGGGGTTGTGGGAGCAAGATGTACAATATGTACATATACAAAATGTAGAGCGCCATCTTGTTCACACAAAGCAACATTCTCGTTTTAAAAGTCTCATGGTACAGACACTGCGGTCACTAGTATTCGATTACGCGATCGATTCGATTCACTGATTCAGCTTATCAACCACCTGTGAAACGTTGTAATCGATAGTTTAATCAAGTTATTATATTATCTAGTGTAAATCGTATTTAATTTAATTCCTGATAGATTTGCGAGCTTAGACTTCCTGACTGATTAAGTTGACCATCGTCTCCTTTGCAACATACACCCATTATAACATAGTTTTAGTTGATACAGGCACATGCACAATACGCAAACATTTTTTCCGTAGCCTCTGGTGTCCGGTAGCTACTCCTCTAAATCCTAGTAATATAATAGTGAGAAGGAAAATGACTTCCACACTTAGTTAATTAATCACAGGAGAGATCACAAATATTCAAGTCACATGCATGCACTCACCCACAATACAAGATACGGTACGGGGATCGAACGCGGGACACATCGCGCACAATGGGTTTTGTTTGGTGACCTATATCAATCGACTATCCGTACACTCTAAACAAGTAGCAAAGCCAGACTCTTACACTTACTAATGCTTATTCATCTTTCAACGTTTCATCAATTACCTAGAAGAAGTTATTGTGTCAAAGCGCATGACCACACTAGGTGCTGTTTAAGTTTCGCGCAACGTGCCTTGACAGTCGCCGGTCACGAACTGAGCACACGTGGTCGGAGACGCGGAGGGCTGGCCCAAAGACGGCCTTCCTTTGTTTTCTTAATTTTATATTAACCAAGTCATAAAGTATTTATAACTTTGACGACCTCCGTGGTCGAGTGGCATACGCACCGGTTTCAAGGTGTCGCTAGCTCTGAGGTCCCGGGTTCGATCCCCGGTCGGGTCAATGTAAAAATTCACATTTCTACATTGTCTCGGGTCTGGGTGTTTGTGGTACCTTCGTTGTATCTGAATTCCATAACACAAGTGCTTCAGCAACTTACTTTGGGTTCAGAACAATGTATGTGATGTTGTCCGCATTTATTTATTTATTTAACTACACAAATAATATATATGAAACTAATAATTTGGATTTACTCTAGACGTTAACTGGCACTAGACTGTTAAAAAAATGAAAATAGAAGCTGCCTTAACTGACTCCCAAAACTTTACTATTAAAGCCGATGAATTTGTATATCGTTATTTAGATTAAAAACTAATAATTACCAAATGTCAACTTTAACTTGTGCGTCACGTGCATTGGCTATATGTATAACTATTCCATTGATATGAAAGTCTGACATTTATTGACTCATCAACCGGTGTGTACTATCTAGCAGCCCTAGCCATGATTTATGGCGTACTTTGACAGTAAAATGAGACTATACATTACACGATCCGTTCATACGTAACAGAAACTCCGCAAACGTTTCTCTAGAATGTCTAGAAAGTCCAGCGGAATTATATTCGCATAGAATTGGAAACGACTGAACAAAAGGCTTGAAGATATTGTTGGGCAGTGATTTATTGTTTATTATTTGACAATATTATAGTCAGAAACTGTATTGTCTCTTTATAAGGCAACTTAGGCATTTTAAGCCTCCTTGCTTTAGAAACTGACTTAGAAATATCAGCTATAAAGTCTTTGTTGGAAAGTGTAATATTGGACTTCTATACACTAAGATGAGTCCATTTAAGGCTCGGCATTCATGGATGACACTTGCTTCAGATCCTTTATTGCTATGTAAAAACTAAGTCATTTTACCTTATAGGTACATATAAAAACAAAAGCCTTTTATCTCCTTTTCCCAAAATTCACCTGTGCCCAAAACCATGTACATGTGTATTATTCTATATCAGTGTAGACATCTCCATCGCCTTATGTAATAACCAACACAACATAACATACCCACAAGCTGTACGTGACTGTATTCATCAGAGGCTGTATCATGGAAAATCTAAATTAAAACGAAAAGGCGCCGGCGGTGACTTCATAGCAAAGGAATCGCAATTTCATGCTCAAGATTATAATAATATTGCCTCCAGTCCACATTATTGTAGTATAAATACTGCCTTATGCAGAACAAGGAGGTCTTATGAATATACATGACTTGTGATTAATATGAAGCTGCAGTTTGGCCGTGAATACTAGAATATGACTTTGGGAAACCGTGGGCTGATGACGTAATGCCGGCTTTTAATGATAGAATAATAATAGTGTTTTAGTTTGACTATTCTCTGGAAAAAAGAAAATAAAATTCTAATTATTGATTTTTTGATAAAATTTTGCTTAGGTACTGCAAATCCATTATGTTTGAAGTCAGCTTATGAATATTTAGTAACATATTGTTCATAATATGATATTATATTTTATAGATAGTATACTTAGCTATATTTACCTCTAAATAAATTAATAAAATATCAGGTCATTGTCTAATAACATAGTAATGAAATTCTAAAATATGTGGATATAATAATGTAGGTGCAGCCGCCATAAAACACGTAACATTTATGAATTAGCCCACTAGGTTAGTCGAGAACATAAACGCGTTTGCAAAACATAAAGACATAATAATACACAGTGGGAGGTACTATACGTCGCATTCAATTGTTTTTGAAAAAGTAAAGAGGTTTTATCTTACACGTACATTCCACAATTTTTTTAATAAATATGTATAAAATAGGAGTGTCAAAAATATATTCAAAATTATATAAAATTGATTCTACGCTTAGGAATTCAAAAGTTATGAAAGAAGGATTAAATACAATATTTTATTGAGGAAAAAAATATTTAGCTCTGGAAACTACGGGATTTAGGGCAGGCCAAATAAAGTTTTCGGAGAATTATAAAAATAAAGGCTAGATCTGTTTGTTAAATAATACAATATTGATTCCGTAGTAATAATTAGGTTATATAGCAAGTAACCTAATTGTTACTAGGCGAATCGAATCTAGACATAGATCGTTAAAGTCGACTGCGGCAGTAAACCGGGCTGTTTCAGGCATTTAAACGAGTAGATTAGGAATTATGATTTAATTTATCGCAAAGCGTGTCTGTGTGTGTACAGACTAAATTTGAAATAGCCTTAAGTCATACTGAACACCATATATTTGCATTTTAACAACTTCAACTATTCAAAAACTTAAATAAACTTCGTTATTTTATTTCGAAAAATGTTTCTTCTACTCTCTTTTTTTCCTAAAGTCGTCTAGCGTGATCGTTTACCCGGGACTTGTATTTCCCCGGTGGCCAATTGAGACTACATAGTTTCACTTTTTTCCTTCAAATGTCTGGACAATTGCTTTATCTAGTCTGACAATGATAAATAGGCCATTTGTAGTTAAACATTACTAGTTTTTATTAGCTTTTCTGTATATATCTAAAACTAGCTTTTTAGTATTGTTTTTGTTAGTGTGTTTTTTTTAAACAAGCGAAGCGAAGGTCTTTTAAAAAGGTTTTTTTTCGATGTTGAAATTCGCGGTCGATATGGAGAAAATTGATAGTGCTGAGTAGCACAAGTCACCACACCCAAGATCAGTGTAAGCGAAGATTTACGGTTTTACAATTGTGAGAACCAAAAATATTTAACCTATTCGGAATTCTGAGTTTTTGTGCTTTTTAAACCTAAATGAACACAAGCTTTGTCAACAATTCTACCGTGATATCGGTAGAATTGTCGACAAGTTCAGCGGTCTAGCTATTAAAACGTAATAGGCTAACAGGCAGAGTCACTTTTGAATCTATAACAAAACCTAGTTAAGGGTCGTTGACCGTAATCGGAGCACATGGGAATAAATATGGACTTCAAATGTTTATCAAGCATATTGTTGCTGTTTGCAACGTCGTCATTATGAACGAAGTAACTTGACTCTACTTACTGCATCGTAAGCATGTCCACACGATGAAGGAGTGAATGAAAACGCTCACGTCGCTCATTCATTTGTGGAAAAGAATCCGCTTTGTCGGCACATATTTGTTGTTTATCGATTGATAAATTAAGTACCTGCTGATAGAATACTCAATACTCAATCATTTATTGCATTCCATATGTTACAGAGATAGTAGAAAATGAATAGCAGTTAGAGTTCAATATGGACCCTGTTGGGCACGCAAAAAATATAGGAGAGAGGAAGAGGGCAGAATAGCAATTTAGACAAATTAATATTGCTATAAATAATAATTGTATAATATTAATAATAGTAGTTACTTTTATTATGGTTTGTGCTGAATATGCTAACATATAATATTTGATATTCATTTTTAGAGTTCCGCTGTTACCAGGATGTATTTCCACACAAACACAGTTGAATCTTTTGCACATAATGTAAAATAAAAATTGAACTCAGGTTTTAAGTGGTCGTTTGATGAGTGACCCTTATTTCAAATGTCTTTTTAATAATTCGCAATATCATTAGGAAATGCACTAAACTATCACGTAATTACATCACTTAATGCAGACCGATAAGTCTATTTAAGATAAGATACGAGTCGATAATATTCGATTCTATTTAAATCACCACATCACTATCTTTACTTGACACACTGTTCTAAATTCAAATACTCAAGCTGTGTTTCTTTTGTTTCAGATTTGCTAGTACAACGACAATAAAAAATAAACAGATTTTATTTTTGACATGACATAATATAACCTCAAATTACAAGTTCTTTTTAAAGTGATTTTAAAAATATGGATTGTAGTACTTTAAAGTGTTAGTGTTTTAGGTGCGTTTGTGTTGAACTAGTGAAAATTGTCAGTGAAATGGAAGCTATGGAGCGGAGATGCAGATTGGCGGCTTTCGCTGTGGTCCTCGTCATCTTTTCGTCACAATGTAAGTAAAAGCAGTAAATAGGATAAAATCACCAATCGAACCAATTCCAAAAATAGTAAGTAAACAAATAAAGCAAAACCAAAAACATTCACAAATTCAAACTATAAATCACTGAATACATCAAAATAATCCAAAGGTCATACAACACACAAACACACAAACAAAAATTTAAATATTCTCAAAAATCATTCAAATTAGCATCTTAACAGTATATTATATAGTTATTATTATTTGCATCTTAGTTCAATATCTAAGCTAGGTCACAATACTTCCGTGTACACTAAACTGCGTTACGCCGTATCGGTTAAATGAGACAAACATAAACGGGTTTAACTATTCTAGTTTAAGATATGACCTACATCAGTTTAGTTCGCCTTTGATCTCCTGAACATTGTTCTAGACTTTTTAGTTCCAGAGAAAATGTTCTATGGTACTAAAAAATTACGAGACGTTTCATGTGAACTTTAATTTCTTCCTTCACTGAACTAGCTATCAACTATCTCTTTCTTTCTTTTTAACTTCTTCAAGTGGAATTTCACAAACATTCAAGTCACAATCGCAAAGACACCCAGACTCGGGACAGCATTCGTTGACCACACAAATGCTTGTACTACGCGGGGATCGAACGCCACTCTACCAAAAATGAATTTCTGAATTATCCTTTAAAAGGGTTGGAAGACAATACTACAGATATCTTTCCCAAACCTTCGTGTCACAGCAGTCTTCAGGATTTAGGCTTCATTAACTTCACTCATATGCTGAACTCCGTAGCAGGTTATTTATCAAACCACACCCACACAAAACAGTTATTCAGTCAGTTTAATCAGCGTTATGGTTAAAACTGAACAATCAGTGTCATTCACTTTAAAAACAAAATAAATGTTTCGAAGACAACGCTTGGAGATCTCTTAGTCACCAACTTTCTTGATTCGAAATTACCTCCGATTCTAGTTTTCAGCCCCCGTGTATAAGTTTCTGGAGTATTCTATGAATTTCTCATCATGCATACCTCATAACCAGTGTTTTGTAACTTTTTCTTTTCCAATTTAATTCAAAATGTATGATAGTCAAACTGTTTTCTCTGACACTAAATGACAAATATTCATTTAAATACATCTCATGAAAAATGAGTATCATTTCGATAGCGACATTTTTTCATTTCAAGGTCAATGTAAATAACTTCTGGCTAACATTTTCATATGTAATCATTCTTAAATATATCACATACACTTACTTCAGAAAACCGAGAAATGTCTTGCAGAGAAATACATTGCGTAGTCTCACAGCTTCGATATCAAACGTGATGTATCATTGCCGGCAATGCATCGCCACTTGTCCAAAATTCCTCGAATCGTGTAAATGAGTTATAAGCCGTGTCCGTCTATTTTTCGATAAATGTTTTTCATCAATAAAAATATTTCTAGATAACATTTCGAACGCGCCAGATTGTCTGCACCGAATTGAATTGAGATTACGATTTTCTGTGTCTGTTGGCATTCGATTAATTTGATGAAAAAAATATTGCTGATTACTTTATTATATTAATTATATTTGTAAATTTTATAAACAAGACATTGTCAGTAGTTTACAACCAATTAAATTAGTATTAAAAAACGATCACAACTTTTAATTAGAAAAATTTAAAAGCCTTCTTTAAAAAGTTTCTTAATTGTATAACGAAAGTAATCTGTTTTTAATCTAAAAATAAATATTCAAGAAAAACATCTGTAAAAGTATCAAAACAAGAAATTAAAAAAAAATTGTTTAATCTAAGCGTCTCGCTCGTCTAAAACATTACAAACTAAAAACAAATTCTGTCTGGCCTTGGTAAAGAACTTGATCGCGAAAACGTCTAATCCCCCCACTTGTCTTTAGACTAATGGATTTCGTTCAGAAGCCTTTGATAGCTGATAAGAAGAACAATGGGAGTAATATGATACGTTTTAAAGTAAGACGAGATCTCCAAGAACCGCTGCTTAAAGCGTGACGGGAGAACGCGCGTCATAATGCTAACCATGAATGAAAATATATAATATAAAACAACGAACGAAATCAAATGAAAACTACTTGATGAAATTTGGAATAAAAAACCCTCTCCTTTTTATTTAAGCCATAGAGAAGATTTTTTTAAGACAATCTTTTAAGGTTAGATAAGGTAGGTAATCTTTAAGGTGAGTTTGATTTTTCAGTTCATTTTTTTTTAACGCAACTAATGTAGGTAACAATAGCAAAATATAAACGAACGACATACTTAGCCGTTTTCAACAAAGGGTGATTACTCCCAACCAGTTTGCGCAAATGGAGCGCATAACGGGCTCGTTCAAATCGTCACATTAATAAGTGATAATTATTTTTAGAAGACTTCGTACAAATAACTTGGTACTAAAATGTCAACTACATATTGGCGCCCAAACTGGGCCTAATATTACGTAATTGTAAACCAAACAATGTTTCGCTTAATGTTATTTTTGTGTTTCCTCTTGTTTATGTTTTAATGTACGTGATGTTTAATGCTGCTTAGCTCAAAGAGCTCAAACAGAATTTAGTTATTGACAATTGTTATTTTTTTAAGGCTATATAGCAATACGATACAGTTTGGAATTCCGATTCTCTTTTTTTAAATATCTAACTAAGTCTTAGTTAATAGACTATTTAACTTATTACAATAGAAGCATTGTAGTGTTATAAAAACCTCTTTAGACATTACAGATTTTCAGCTAAATAACTTCATCCTATTAAATGCGTATTTGATTCCGCAACCCATTTAATAAGCCACAAATACGTCGCATAGAATCCCCGAATAACTGTCACAATATACTTCAGCAAAATGCTTCACGTATTCAAAATTCATATTCCGAGCAGAAACAGGCAGCTAATTAAATTATAGCCTCGTGGAAACCACACGGAATTTCTCCTCTCTCTAGAAAGGATATAAACTCTATGAAATAGTCTTACATATAAATATAATTTAGGTACAGTGGTTTACGTGACGGTTGGAAAAGTGAGCCGGGAAAATGAACCTTATGAAGATGAGAAGAAGGATGAAGTTTTTTAAATGAAATTGAAATGTAAAATAGTTGCGTGTTGACAAAAGAGAATAAGACATAATATATGCAACTTTTTTAATGGCGTGTTTTTTAAAACAGCAATATTCGATTACTCTAAGCGCTAGCTTCTTCACACTATGAAATTGCTCTGAAAATTCTCTACGTGGTTAAATTTGTTGCATCGTGACTTCATCATAGAATGAGCATTTATCGAGACGAAAATTCTATGAGGTAAAACTTACATAATTCAAATAAATAAATGAGTTAGTAGTAAGTAAGTAGTTCAAAAGTATTTTGAGTAGAAGTCTTTGTTGCCGGTAGAAGTGTAGGAGCTGTTACTTTAAATCTGCTGTCCATATAAAAATGTTACTCCCAATATGTGTGGTTGAATGTATTCTCCAAGTTAATGGAGCTATTAAATTTATCGGAGAGCCGCGCGCCGCGGAGCCTGCTCATTCCAAACGCGTATAAGTTTATCGCTGCAGTGCAATTATTTAAAAAACCTAGTATATTTTCACTCTATTACCGTATTTTCAGTTTTTTCAGAAGGAAATTACGTTTTCAGCTGTCGCTTTTTTTGCTGAAAGTGTTTGTTAAATTTATTAATTAAAGAAATTAAAAAGAATCATTTCAATTTATTTAGGTGTTTAAAAAACTAGCTAATTCGAAAACTGCTGTAATTCATTCAAAATAAATCCATGTTATTAGAACTTTATAGACCCGCAATACAATTCAGAATCGATATAATATATCCATGAATGGCGTATCAGAGTCAGATCGAACTATCAAACCACCCTCTTGGGCAATTTCGCTCAACAAGAGGTATGACAATTGAAATTCGTGGGGATAAACCATTCTAAACCTCACAAGGATGGCGCTGACGTAATGCCACTAAGAATAGACGTGTAACACATGATAACACATGACTACAAGTAACAATATTCGATGTAATTTGGTATAAAAAGAACTTCTCATCTAAAATTCTCATTTTTTAAACAGGTGGTAGCGTGGAGGGCCAGAGGAACAACACGAAGATGTCGTACGTGTGCCCGCCGCAGTTCATCCGGCTCGGACACAGCTGCTACTTCTTCAGCGAGAACAAGGCCACGTGGCAGAACGCGCTCTTCGCATGCACGGTAAGATTATATTCTCATGTGCTTTAATATATCTGAGAACCTTTTTTTTGGTAACTTGGGATATCCTCGTGGACACCCACTCCCTCGGAGAGAGAACGGGTTGTGTCAAACTCTTACTACCAACACCAGAACCGCCATGCTTGGACATCCGCGTTTTTGTGTCAGTGTATGGCATTACGTTGCAATCCTTCATGCAATATAGAACTGACGGCCTTCCACTTCTTGAAGTAAGATTGCAGTTGTTGACGGGAGACAAAGGAGTCGCAGCAAAATGCGTTGGTTTTAAAACCTGCAAAACTGTTACTTGGAAAGGTAGCTCCAGGCCTCTATGCTGTGAATTTCGTTCTTCCTCCTTCCTTGACGTTTGAAACGGGTTTCTTAGTAGCCTAATTTGATTTTTAAGGTCAGATAGATCAACGCTTCTGTTTCTTGCATTTTATGGTTTAGGCGGATGTCAACTTTATTTTATTTGGCATATATTATGTATAAACAATGTAACATCCGCATTAGTTAGACACGATGTTTATACAAATGAATTAAGTCATGCATAAAGAAACAAACTTCTGTCCCATTTCAAAAGACTACATTTTATACTAAATTAAGTATTTAAATCTTAAAGTATTCAAAAATACAATATAATATTTAACAAATCAAATGCCATTGTCCTCAAAAAATGCGACTCGCCAGCTTTTATCGACAATTAAAACATCACCATCTATTTGACTAAATTAGCCATAGCCATTGTATAAGCAATCAAAGAGACATTAAAACCTCCGAAGATAAATATTCAATAGTTTTTAAATATACCCGTTACGTTCGAAACCAGATGAACGCTATATCAATTAAGTTTTAAATTCCTGGTTCTATTTTTGTACAACGCTCTCCTTTGATCGGATCGATCATTAATATGGTATTGGTATGCGTTCCGATGATTTTATTCAGTGAAATGTTTATTGTTTTATAGTGAAATTCTTTTAAACAATATTGAATTCATAAAACCTGTCAAGTGTGTTTCGGATTTCGTTAAAATAGGATAAATTACTACAATTATTATTAAACATTTTCTTCTTCTAGCGGTCCTTCTCTAACTACTGAAGGTATGCGGTCAGCTTGTTGTAGTCCTCCTTTTCGATAGCTAAATTAACAACCGTTTATCTCTAGAATTAATTCATAACTCTTAAACCAGTACGAACCAGAATAATTTAAGCAAACACAAATACCTTCAACGACTCGTCACATCAAATATTATCCCACCAAACTGTCATTGAAGCTTCAACTGATTAAAGTGTAATAAAGTTATCAATTTAACAATTATACTAATTCTGTAACCTGTCATTGTTGATTCGAATTTATAGCAACAACTAAACGCAAGTGTTTTGTCCTTAACATCACGATCTGCGCGTGCGCCGCCGGTCCGCGTTATTTGAGATGTAACCAAGACCTTGACATATCATCTAATAGGTTTTATGTGCTAGATTTAATTTGTCTCTCAAGGCCTTTGCCTTATCAAATTTGCTCTATCTATTTTTCTTAATCTTTTATTAGACTAGGTTATTAAGAAATTTACAAAATTAGACTTTCGTGATTATGCTAAATGCATTGGTATTATTGTTGACAAAGTATTTATCTACATAAATACATGTCTGACTGGACTTTGCTAGAATTTTCCTAGTATACCAGATGACAATAAGTGGTGCACAATACCTAGTTACCTTGCTAAATTGATAAATGCATTTGAGTCAGAAGTGGTGGAGTGCAGTTAGCCAGAAGTGGATTAACCACAGTTTTTAATCGGGGTCAATGGATTTGAACCCGATAACACCGATGCGTACAACAACAACCGACACACTTTGCTTATAAGGCTTTATACATTATTCTATATCAAATAACTACGCTCAATTAAATTTTGTTAAACATTCAAAACAAATACCTCTTAGTTAAAAATGCCTTTTAAGGAAGCCGACTGTTTGAAGTCAACTCATTAAGCGTTATATTTGTTTGCTGAACTAATACTTTAAACGCTGCGTAATCAATTCCATGAATGATTGGAGGTCATGAGAGAGTGCTAAAGGATTTTCAACCTTTTTCTTAACCATTTAGGAACCATTCTATTTTAATTTCTATATCGATGATTAATACTATAGTATTCTCTACGGGACACACGCAGTTATGTTAAGGACTGATGGATGAAAAGACCAACTGCGCGGAGTAGGTATATACGAAAGATGATTCCAGGCAAGCCATTCAAAAGCCTACGGACTAAAATAATATCACACTAGGTTGTACATCAGCCTTACGATAATAAAGATATAGTAGTAGTAGAAATACGATAAACAGAAGCCTAGACGGTACAAAGGGACCGAGATGGAAGTCCTGAATGTCAATGGTGATAGAAGAAATTCGTTCCAATTTGAAACCTAAAAAGAATGAAGAGATACTCGCCACCTCTAGAGATAGTCAAAACTTGTACCTATTACACAGCTCCATTGTAATTTTAGAAGCAACTTCAACGTTCAAAATAACTTAAACCAAACAAATACAGCAAACACACACGATACAAGCGAAGCTTTTAGTGCAAAGCATTATTATAAACAATGTTACATTTGCAAATTACGATTTATGGCAGTTTTATCGATGTATATCTTACCTTGTTGTTTCGGACTATAAGATGATACCAATTATTGCCGTAAATGATGATCTATTAGCCATCTTAAATCTTTTCCATTTCAAAAGTTGACTATTTTAAATTTCAGACGACTAAAGATGTAATTTATCAGAATTTTATACGTCTTACTATAGCTTTTATTTTCAATGCATTAATAATTCTGACATCTTGTTATGAATCAAGTTACCGTTCATTATAAGCATTGATCACTCCAGACACGTCTAATACATTAGCAATAGCTTTGCAATCACTCCCATTGCCTAACCCTAATCTATTACTAGGTGCAACTAAACACTATATTATATTAATAGTTATACTGTTCTAACTTTCGCTATTCAAAGCTCTGACATAACCAAGGATATACTATTATTGTTTGCGAAGTATTTGTGAACAATGCACTTCGTTTAACACTATCTCAAAACAATGCTCATAAAATCGCAATGCGCAAACGTTTACGAGTCAATTTATTTATTTACAACTTAGTACTTTATTTCTGTTAATATATAAAATACTTAAATTATACAGCACGTATGACTACTTTTATATGTATTTTTGCATCTAACTTTAAAGAAAAATGAACGTGAAAAACACATAAAGAAAGTCAGAAATCTAAAACAATGATCACTAAAAATAGACTGATTTGTAGCCAAAACATAGTTGAAGATTATAACAACAGTTAATTAATGTTAACATGTAGCGACATTAGCAAACGTCTAAACAAACATCATGTCAGTTGGTTGGGTCCGAACACTGGTGATTACCATACGAATGGAATCGAAATGGAACGAACGACGGCCGGTCGTGAACTGCCAATATAATGCAAATACTCCGCAACTCCTTGAAGCCAAACCGTACAATATCTACGAATAAATGGAATGTCAAACAAGACTGTTGTTCTTGTATTAGTAGTTTAACATGTTTCAGAAATTGCAGTGGCTGGCTTTGATGCAGCTGTCGTAAATGTTATTATTTTAATTTCACATGTTTCATATATACGGGTTTAAATCCTATTATACTTTCTGTAGTTCTTGTGTCTATGTATGTCTACCTAAAATTACTTAAGCTATGACTGTAAAACCTCTTTGTATCTTTACTCAGCTTTGATGTTTCTTTTACATTTAAAATTAATTCCTCGCGCGTATTATCGTTTTGCTAAACACTTATAACTTGTCTGAATCTAAGATTCTTGCATAAGACTGTCATTTAACATTAAGAGGAGCATAGCAATCAATATGTCTAGACTTGTGCTGTGTATCTCAGCATGTTAAGTGTTCAGAAATAAAGGTATTGTTCTATTCTATTCGTTCCATACTCATTAATCATTCCAGAATAATGAATACTATATTGTACATTCGAAACACAGCTTACGAAAGGAATGACTTTCGCGGAAACTTTCTCCATTCGCAGAAATCTGCTAAATTTAATCTTATTGCGGTTTTACTTATTTTAAATAGTACTACTATGAGCTCTTTAAGCCCGGCTGTAGACTATGTGGAAGTGAGATGCCGAGATAGGTAGTTAAATGTATTTACTATGTCTCGCTCTTATAATGGTAAGTGTCTCACTGTAAGAACTCGTAATACAGACAGTATAGGCACTGTTGTCGTCTGAAAACAGTTCTGTTTCCAAACTTCTAAGTAACCACTCAGATTTTAAAGGTTACTAATATTCAATTTTGTGGGTCTTTACGTCTGTGCAGGTGTCGAACCCAAATAAGTTTCACAGGGTCAGTGGGCTAGCGTGGTGATTAGTGCCCAACTTTTCGTATTATATTTGAGGAGGCCTGCGTTTAACAGAAGGACATCTATAAGATGCTATTATCATTTGATATAACAGCAGTCTGTCTACAAGGTGTACACAGGTATTTCAAGGTCTCCTAGAGTCTACAGATGACCTATATATTACCTAGCACAGCTGCCGCCTGACCTAACCTCGTGCACCACGATCGATACCAGACTAATCTTTGCAGTATAAAATGTAAATTTGTTTGAAATAACTTCGTCTTGTTCGCCTGTGCCACAAATAACCTGCAACAGTCACGAATATTATCCATTTATAGACTGTTCGATCTATTAAAACTGCATTTGTTTTGGGTGACGTCACATAAGCAGTCACTAAATTAGCATTAATAGTACCTATGCTATATCAAATTATAACGTTAAAGGTAACTTATATTACTTTTATAAACTTATCTTGTATTTCCAGCTATTTTTATATCCTATATGTATAAATTATGACGTCATAAAGTAATGAGCAGAAATGAACATTGAATTAGATAAGCCATACATGATGACATCACTTCCTCTACATGGTAGAAAGCTAAGCCAAAAACCAAGTTTTCGAAGAATATATAGTCTTCTTACGGAAAGGAAAGAATCAGGTAGGTGGATGGATAGAACACGAGATTCAGAATAGTTGATGTAAGAAACATACACATCATATCTGACGTCACCGATTTTTATGTTAATGCGTAATCCGTAAATCTTTCAATGAGTATGACGTCACATACTGTAACATTAGATGAATAGAAAGAATCATCATTATCATCTAACCCCGGATTATTTCCACTGCTGAAGACAGGCGTCCCCCAAAATATAACTTCTAAATGCAACTCTAGTTTACATTTTTTTGATATTGTAATTCAATGCAGGTTAGTAAGGTTGGTCATCAAAGCTCTATCCTTTTCTAGATAAGATGGACTCTAGCCCATAGTACAAGCATTTGCCAGGGAAAGTAAAATTGCCAGAACTATAACTACTACAGGTCTGTCTCTAAAAAGGCTTTAACCAGTTACAAAACATACCAAACATATAATCATCAACTTTATAATACACTCAATATCAAATCACATAAAAACATCAGTGCAGTGCAGACCAATAACAATGTTTTCTCTTCAACGATGCATCGTGAAGACGTCCGCATGCTTCCGTAATGGCTCAGATCTTATGGAAAGTGACCTTAAAACTGTTGTAAAGCCCAACGAAAGGGAAATAATAAAAACCGGACAAGTGTGAGTGGGAAGCGCGATAAGAGGGCTCCGTACAATGAGACACGGAGGGTTCCGTACAAAAAGACTTAGACGAAAATAGTGAACCATCTTTCTGACCTTACCGACAGTTGATTTGCCTAGATTATAATTTTAATTATAACAGAAATACATTATGTTTGCGAAGTTCAACTTTATAACTATTACAAAACCTGACTGTAATAGGGTTCAGTTTTTAAACTCTGGGTAAGGAGAGTGTTTCTTATGAGATGACGGCCGATAGAAAGGTATGGAAGAAGAAGACATGTTGCCCCAACCCCAAATAAAAACCAATTGGGATGAGGGCAGGGGAATGATGATGGTAAGGACCACTAAAAATAATAAATTCCATACGAGTGTCATTTTGGTCACTCATGTTGATTCGTGTTTCTGAAACTGGAAACCGATCGTGAAGGAATCTTGATATTGGTTTACAAAATCTACTTTTTATGTCATACGTTGATGGTAACTACTTAATGACGAGGCCATTGTCAAAATCTGCCCAGGAAGAGAATTAAAAGTGAACGATAAGGGATGGTCTAGAAGGGATAGTATGGTAAAGGGAATCGTGGATGGATAGGTATAGAGAAGGCCTAGCTACGTGTCAGCTTAAACTGGACTTATTTTCCTTACTTTTGAGAGTAGACAATGCGATGTGACGTGAGTGCATCGAAATTACGCAAACCGGAAAACACAAAGGTTTTCAATCCATCTCTTTTAGACCTGTTGTATATGACGTCGCATACTAAAGACTTTGAAAATTGTCTGACCATCTTCACGTACACTCTCTACTATAATCATAATTTTAGTGCCTCCATACGCATAGCATTCGCAGTCCATGACCGTCATACTCTAAAGATACATGTTCCAAATCCACCAATAGGACGACCACAGAAATAGTACAAACCAACGTACTAACAATAAGTTACATTACAAAATCATAATCATACGCCTAACGAAAATAAACACGAACATTCCTATACATTTCCGTAATATTTTAAGATGTTTAAGAATGTATAAATTGTATAACAACTGTAGGTTTTCAACAAGCCTTCCGACCTACTTGCACAGCTGACTCCTTTAAACATTTGTTTGTTTAAACAACGTATGTTTCTATTAGAAGCATGAATTATACTCGGTTCTGAATAAATAATTTATTACTGTTGCCATGGCTTTTTGTTGAGAAGGTTATGAGATCGTTTACGAATATTTTTCATGGTATTTTTGCTTAGAATAACGTCACAAGTTTGTAATAATAATATTATTGCAATTTTTTTTTTACGATAGCTCAGATCACGTCATTCCGTTCATATTATGTTAGTACAACCAACGTTATGTAGATGAGACTGTCAACATTCTTAAGCGAGTCGTCAACAGAACAATAATCTCAAATTATTTTGATGTTGTCATTATTTAACTATTTACACAGCAGAACATCAAAACATCGTTGACCGCGACAGCTTAAATTATGTAATTATCACACATTCTGAATAGATCACGGGACGAAACCCACAGAATTCCACGTATCTGTGTATTTAAAGCTGATAGCTGATTATATCAGTCGCGTTTAAATAGACTGGACCACCCCGACGTGTGTGGGCAAGGTAGAGTCTACGGCAGGGCTGTGCAACCTGTGGCAAATGTGTTAAAGTTTTGAGGTGACAGATAAAAATAAAACAATATATTAGTAGAAATATAGGTATTATACTCTAAATATTTAAAAATGGGACGAATTTAAGACCCATACAAAAAAAAATTGGATTTTGCAAACAATCATTTAGCAATGATGGTTTACAGAATCCACTGCCTCATTGCCTAAATTTAAGTTAAAGTAAATTAAACTACTTCATTTTTAGGTTTGACCGCTATAATAAAAAAACTCCAAGACACAGGTATTGAATACGATCTTCATTGTCAAAAAATATGTGTATATAAAACGGCATGTCAATATGTTTGTCCCTACCTATCTTAAAATGCATTATTTGTAATTTTCTACAAAAACAAAAATAAGTCCCGAAACAACTCAAGTTAAAACATGTTGAGCACCCCTGGCGCACAGTAGTCTAATGTTGTTTACGTTATCTCGAGTAAATGATTTCAGTGTGATACACATTACACGTGTCTGGTATCGATGTAACAACATTCAAATCAAGTGCAACTGCAGCCAATGTTTAGATCTAGTAACCTTGGGAGGTCGGGCTACTTGAACAAAGTGCTCACAGACCGAGTTTAACGTAATTTTGTAATGGTATACAGTCTCAGCTAATTTAGATAGTTTTTTTTTAGGAGTAAAATAAAAGTTGCTTGAAATAAATTGAGGTAAATGAATGAATAATAGTGGCTTAATTGATATTTCAACCTTTCTCTAAACTAGAACTACAAAAACACTAGAAAAATACTGAACAATTAAAAGTTAAGATAATCTTTTTTTTACAAACATTTATTCTTTAATTAGACATTTGAAACTTAGATTTGTTAGTAACATCTTCACATACTCAGAAACCAGACGATTAAACGCAACTTAGTTAAATCTCATTTTAGATTGAGAGTTCCTCTTGTGATAAAACTTAACTCATCTATCAAAGTCTCAAGCCAACATAATAATGTGAGTAAAATGTAAAAGTTTAACGAGTTAAACTTGCGACTCGCGACTTGCGGAGTATCGAAGTTTTCCACTTTCGATGAAATGAGGTTTCTGTTATCACCGAATAAAAGTGTAACTACACTTAAAAATTATTGGGAACTTGGTTTGCTTTCCCGATGTGTTTTGTTTTGTTATCATAAGGGATTCTGACTTTTCCTTTTATAGTTTAAAAAGATGGGATGACCCTTGAGTTGGTTCTGACTTTTTTTCACGGTTAGTGTTATAGTTGGGAAATGTCGATTGCCTACAAGCTTAAAGTGATGTCTTTATTCTATTTGCAGAATAAGCTATTTTTATTTATTTAAATCCATCATTCCAGCGAACTACATATTTTCTAATTCACCAGACTCCAATATTTATTTTGTAGAAATATTCTTTAAAAAAAACAACACCTGATTATTTCACAGCGTTAAGATGTTTAATACAAACATAATTATTACCGAACATCCTGGATACATTCCAAAAAACTTATCATAGTCTAAATCATTGTCCGTCTTAAACATTTTAATCCATTTTTCGTTTAGATTCAATGGTCCATTTCCTTAGTATTTAAGAAGAAACGTCAAAACAAATCGAATAGGAACTTTATTAAAGCTACGCAACGGTTTTTTATGTAATGAAAATAGATTTAAAATGTAAACGATAGTTGTTATTTTAATATAGGTACTGATTAAAATACCCTTTGGCACACTGCACTGATTTTTTTCTTAATTATAGGTTAAAGGATTTTATAGCGCGCAAACATTAATTACCTACTAGTATTTTTAAAACAACAATTTCGGCTACTGCCTATAGAAAGATTTTTCCTCAGATTAACTCGGCTGCTTCATGAAACTAGTCACGCTTACCCAAAACTACGCATCGGCATATAAAAACATTATTATTGCCTCACAATGTCCTTATTCTCCACAAATTATAACTACAACTATAAGGGCTAATCTTACACCCTCGCTCGTTTATCCAAAACTTAGATCTTTCGAAAAGTAAGTCTTTTACCAACACAGTATGCTACTGGGTCAGTAAGACTGTAAAATAAAAATACAATATAATTGTGCGGGCGGCGTATGCGCATACGCAATGCCGTAATGTTTCACACGCCATACGTCATCGACAAATCCCATCATTTATTTCTGTCCAGTTATTTACATTACACGTATCGTATTTAAACACGGCTGGAATAAGGTGTGTCATGGATGAGATAATCACGCGTCAAAGAATATTTGTAATCCGTTCATAACACAAAAAAATAAAAGTTTTTTTTTTAACGATGATATATCGATCATACGAGCGCCCATGTCCTAGAATCCTATCAATTATAGTGATAGACATTAATTTTACTAAAATAAAGTGTCCATCTCGGCTCGCTCGACAGACGTAATGATTTAAAAAAAAGTCAGAACGAATGAACCCTTCTACTGTTATTAAGGAGCAATTGACCCTCACATAAGAAGATAATACAATTTAATTCTTAATTAGTAACAATAACTTTTCATTAATATTCTCCTAAACTGGTAAGTTCTTTAATATAGGTTATAAGTTCTTTAGTTTCCTGTTTTCGTAGCCATTTTTTTTTAATTTTACAAATATCTCTCATACGTAATTCACACTAGCTTGTATGCAGACTCTAATATTTGTCTGTTTCATATTTACACAACTTAAATGAGTGCTAATTACCAAAACATAAAATATCTACCGCTTTGTAAAGTTAACCGCGGCGTTTACTCCGTCGTTAACTCAGTAACTCGCCGGTAACCGCGAAGAATTTAACTTATTTCAAAACGTCTCTGTTTAACGTATCATTTTACGATAGCAGTTAAAAGTTCTTATAGTCATAGAGAAGTAGTCCAGTTCCGTTAAAATTTACTAACAAAGTGCTTATTTGGAAATCAAACTTAAAGTGCTACGACAAAATAGTACCTTGATGATTCGATCTGAATTTGAAACAAAGAAAAACTTTATTTTTCATCATTTCATTCTGATAGGATCCTGAAATTTACGTGTAGTTCTATACCTATTTAAAAAGCTCATGTCGTTTAATGAGGTTCAATTACACTCCGTCTACATTAATTTAAGTAGTCGATACACTGAGATGACACCTACTCAAAACCTCAGACAAAACGTAAAGTCACAGGAACTTTTTGCTTCAAACATATCAGAACTTACATAATACTATATTAAACCATATTTCCTACATACCCTGTATAGTCCATGCATATTAATAATATGTTTTGATGTGCGAGTTTCTTTCTCAGTATTTTCTCGTTTGAATGTTTGGCAACTGGGTCGCAGTCACACAGATTCCTTTTTCCAATCTGTCATTTGTTACATACTGTTGTCAGTTCACGTGAACTGTCACGGATTATTATTTACGAAGGTTTCTGGGGATAGGTTTGTATGTTTTCTTTTATATTTGTTGTTATTAATTTAGTCCATGTGTCATGTAACAAAGTTTTGGAGATTGGCACGGAACCGAAGATAAACTTATTTTCAGTCTAGCTTAAATAAATAGGTTTGGTCTTTGTAGGAAGATGATAAAGGCTATTGATTATAACTTTGGTCCCTGGTGTTATAGATGTCGTTACGAAGAAATTAAGTCTTTAGAGCATTTGTCCCCCAGGTTGTCATATTGTATTTCATTCAGCTAGTTCCAGATCTTTTTTCATGAATATATCTGACGATGCGGAACAAAAAAGCATTAATCATGTATAACTGTGGTAACTTTAATTTCAAAACGGTCGGCGTCGTTCTAATTAGCGAATGGTCTCGCCGTGTGATCTGGTTAACTCTGCCCCACAAACAACAGGAAGAGTCGTAAAGTTTTATCGATATGCGGTACGTGCCAAAAGCACGGGGTTCCAGGTAGCACCGTGGGTGCGAGCCAACAGCCAGCCCATGCCCACGTCAGCTTCCTTAAACAAGGATCGAAAATGTCTGCTTCTGTTACTAGATTAATATAATGTGTATTAGCTAATTATATTTAATGGCTGAACGAGGACCGGAATGGTTGAGGTAACCACGCCAAACCCAGTGTACGCGACCTGTTGCGGGGTAGATATCGCAAAATAATCATTACTTACTGCAAAGTCAAAATTGATTTAGCTCGCAGCGCTTTATCTCAGGATGTAAGCACAATATCCTGGACCCACCTGCATATACTTAGAAGCTAACTAGGCAGTTATTAAACAGTTATAATCATTATAATAAAAAAGCAATCACAAATAAATTACATAGAAAATCAACACAATATTGTCCGCGATTATTCTGGCATCATTGTTATGTATAGATTACTTCATACTTACAACTTCTGTAATAACTTTTTTATTACGTACTTACAGCTAATGTCAACGACTGTTTAATTTTGCGTTTTGCTTCGTCACGATTTGATTATTTCTAAGGTAGGTAAAGTCCACCTAATCAGTTTGAGTAAACATATTAAAGCCAGCTTAAAAGATTTGTCTCTTAATCTTATTTGAGGCTGGTTTGTCCAAATATGGTCCTTAATATAAAAATGATTTCACTAGCCTGTACAAAATTATCAAGTTGTTAATTTTTTAGAGGTCGCCACGCCAAATCCTTTCAGCGCGACGTGTCGTGTGTTAGATCCCCGCGTAAGACAATCATTTAGGTATGTGATCTTCGAATGCATGTCCTGAGTCAAGGTATCTTTGTGCATGTGACTTGAATATTTGTAAAACCCTGCGACACAAGAATTAAATTCATTTTAGTGAAACAAGAAAAAGTACGATTATTATTATCTGTAGCTTTAAGGATTACGTCATTTTTATTTACATACTCCATGACAGTCGGATATTAATAAAAGACTAAATTATTTAATCAAGTTCAGAGTCAACTATATTGACTCAGAAAGAATTTATATTAGATACAATTGTAAGTGATATACCTTTTGTTAATAACCGTTATTAATTGTAGCAAATTCTTCTTACAACTATACATGAACAAATATTTAAGGAGATTTTCACCAAGAAGGTTAAACATAAAATGAGATTATTTTAAAAGGTCATTCTAGTGTGTTTTTATGTGATACTCAAATATCCTGAAAGACTATCGCTACTGGTGACTGTCAAGGCTCCATAACTATCTCGTTAAGTGAAGTAGCCACCAAAAAGACTGATCGTGTCCACAAAACTCTTGTTTTAATCAAGTCCATTCGATTTCGTGCTAAAATCCCATAACACATTAACCTATATACCAATTCGGTTCGCTAAAGTTCGCTAGCAATTACAGGCACGTTTGTATTTTGAAAATCGTAATACAAATGACGCAAAAAGCGCGTCAACCCAAGCTATTCACGGGCGTTACTCATTGGCCTTCGAGTATTCAATTCGAATACTTTTCTACTAGTTCTGGTGACGTACCGTGAGAAGACTTACATTTGCCCGTAAAATAGGCGCTAATTAAAATCCTGCTAGTATTGTAATCGTAGCTGAGAGTATGTATGGATGTTTGTTACACCTTTACACGAAAACTACTTAACGGACTTTGATGAAATTTGGTAGAGACGTTTATTGTAACGTATATTGGGGGATTATTCGGTGTACTTCTTATTCGACTTATACTCATAATGGCATTATGTGTTACAGCGATAAAAAAAATCCATCCGGGCGGAGCCGCGGTTGACCGCTACTCTATAGTAGACTTTTAGCACCTACTTTAGGCATAAGTTTGCGAATTTAAACAACTGTGCGAATTTCATCATCTATTGAAAGGTTGAGGCTATTTTTTTGTTGGTACATTTTACTGAACCATTTGACTAATATCATTTATCTTCTGTTTTTCAGGTAAGCATCTGTGGATATGCAGTTACTGGTAAAGCTAGTGTAAGAATTAAAACACACAATATTAGGCGTGACTTAATGACTGAGAGAAAATTTAGCTAGCAACATTTCATTCAAACCACATGAAAGATTGAGATACATTCTTTTTCTATTTGTATGTATACTTTTTTTAATAACTAAGAATAACTTCTTCTCTAAGAAGAAAGGATTTCATTGTTGCGTCACGGGAGGTTTCACAAACATTCAAATCACATGCACAAAGACAACCAGACTCGGAACAAGCATTCTTGGATCATATGAGTCCTATGAGGGGATCGAACTCGCGACACTTCACGCACGGAGCCTTTGGCGTGCTGACCTCAACCACTCGGCTTTCCGTAACAGTCATTATTTGACATTACTTCTATTCCCTATCCAAATTTTATTTAAATACTAAAGATAACTTTATTAATACAGTTGTCACGAACAAAGGTGGCAGTTCGCCCATCTCACCAATTATTTGTCACAGTATATCGCCAACCCCATCGATAGGAGCGGTGCCAAATTATTCGAGTCGCTAACTGTTGCACCGTGAACTAACTAATGAGAAATGCATTTTAGGAATACTTTAAATATCTGCTACATATAACTGCGGTGTTGAAAATGTGTTAGTGTTATTTTTATTATTATTATTTATTTATTAGGTATACCAACAGCATAACATACATATTAAACAAATTAGAAATTAAGAAATTAAATTATTTCGTTGCCGGTACCATGAAACCTTAGTGCGACCTGTATTATGATCCTCCAATACCTTAGCAACAGTTTTAACTGTCTTTTGTTATCTTATGGAAGCAAGATATTGCTCGTTTAAAGCATCTCGTTCCCAAATCGGCAGTAAAGGACTAAACTATCACGGATATAAAGCCCGTTTTAAGCGCCCGGATTGTACTGAACTGTCTCTTATAATATGTTGTTATGCGCTCTAGCGCCCTTTACGAACAACAATTATTAGCTATAAATTAATATAATTCCATCTATATGATTCTCTTAATTACTTGTCTCAGACGTCATAAACCGTCAAATGTACCGGACATTCCAGTGTTTAGTGTTGTTAAATGCCAAGTGCTAATTGCAGAAGTTCTAAACCACTTTTAGCACGGTCTATCTAAGGGCATAAGAATATAACTCTACTCGTCTTTTATGTAACTTTTAGATGAGTATTGCACTCGCATCAATATACCAAATGAGTTAAAATATTTATTATTACAAGTTTCATGTTATTTATGGTCAGTTTATCCAGCCAGCGTAGTTCCATTGAAAGTCATAGACTCTTCTCAAATACACCGTAGGTACAGCCAGGCCCCCAGGCCTCATCAAAAAACAAACACAGCCGAGGTCCACTGTTGGACAAGATGCCTAGCTCAAGTTGCGTTCATCATCCAGTACAAACCAGCTACCTTTCAACCTGTCTTAGTGACCAAAATTACAGAGATCCCTCTGGATTTAAACGGTTATACAAAATAATAGGTTCTTTGAAATCCGAATGCAACCCACTTGCTTTTAGATCATCAGCACGTGCAGACGCAACTGTCCGCGACATCACAACCGAGTTCATCAACACTATCAATGATCTCTCAATCGCATCATCAATTGATAGAATAGTTGTCATTTCAAACATTGTGTACTGTAAACGTGTCACATTCCTGCCTCCCATTGAGATCAATTCTAGTGACATCATCGGCCGTCGCTTACACAACACCTATTAGAAGCCTTGCTTTTCTAATTGCTACTTTAAGGTGGTATTCATATGATCTATTTTATGAAATTTTATATTTGCATCTTGTTAATTAATTTCTATAGGGTTGGTGATTTGTTGACCTTTGTTATCGGGCTGTTTATTTGGTAGTACTCTTTCAGCTTTGTTAACTAGTGTGAAATTTAACGAACACCATCAATGCTGTTAAAGTCTTCTTTGACATTCACTAAGTGAACTAAAAGCTTTTCTAATGTAATGAAAACATAGATGAGTAAATTATCGTCCTAAATTACGGACTCGAAATTTGCAACTTACATTTATTTAATACCTCTACTTTCAATTGTTAGAGTTGAAATAGATCAAACATCTAAAGTTTATCTAACCTTTACTAGTAATATCAAATTTCCACTATTTCTATTCAGGATTGTAACTAATTACGCATGTTTAGTTCAAACACTCGTACACTATCGCTATTATTTCAGCAATACGAGTTCTGTATCAACATTTGACTCATTCAGTATATTCGTGTACATTTCAACTGTTTAAATAAAGTGAACAAATTTTATTATTTACTGTTATAACTGGTTAACGATTCGCTAACTTACATCGTCACGGCGGGAGATCATAGTAATAGCAATATTATGGAACAGGAAAATTTTATTACATGTTTATTGGGGTACTAGTCGGTCTGCACGGATAGCCGAGTGGTTGAGATCACCATGCGAAACCCACTGTACGGAATTATCGCGTTTTTGGTCCCCACATAGAACAAGCATTTGTGTGATCCACGAACGCTTGTCCTGAGTCTGGGTTGGCCTTGAATATGAGAGAGAGTATGAGACTTGAATGTTTGTCATATCCCAACGACACAAAGATTAAAGACCTCTATCTCTGATATCGTAATCGTCATCTGGGCATAATATTTAGTTATGAATGTTTTGAATTATCACAAGCTATGACCCAAATCAGAAAAATAAGCCCTAAAATATAACGAGAAGTTTTGGGAAAACCAAAACAATTGCGAAAGCTGATAAAAATATTAGTCACAATATTAAAGTAATTTGTTTTCGGCGCATTTATTTTCAGTGCTGGTTCACCTGTGAGATACGCATGATTAACACTATGACTATTAGTAAAAGATATATTTTAAAGATTATATCAACATATTTTAAGGTGACAGTCATGTTTATTATAACACGGGAACATAAAATCGGGATACCTATAAATCAATCCAAGTTATAAACTATCTGTATACCAAGGTTCGTCTAAATCCGTTCAGTTGTTTTCGCGTGAAAGATGAACGAACATCCATACATACAATTTTTCGCGTTTATAGTAATAGCAAGACAGGCGTCTTTCTTAAATATTAATAATCTAAAACTATGTGCTCAATAATTTGTTTTAATAATTTCTTGATAAACTGTTCAATATAATATAAATATGTAGACACATTTAATACATCAAATTGCCCCCATTAACTTAAGACCACGCTTTAATTTTATAATTTACTCGTAATGTCCTTAAAAACATTAACTGTACGTGTTCAATAAGCGTTACTAAAATAGTCTGCAATTATACATAAACACTTAATAATGTTAATACTATAAAATATTTCATAAAACTTGTGTACAATCAGCAGAAGAAGTTCTATCAGATTCATACAGCTTAACTTTTGCGACTTGAGTCGAATTTTTCCAACCGAAATGTATTGACATCGTGATGTCTGTATAACGACTATGATTTACTTGTGAATTCACTCGTGTAAATATCGGTTATCGCGAATTACCAACTATACTGTTACACTTTTAAAAAAAGCTAGGTATTAGGTCGATTACACTTATTCGAAATTTAAAATTAAATTAAATGTAGTTGTAGCTACAACTAGAGCTACTTTCGCTTAATAATGTCATTAATGCGTTTAAATATCGCGAACAATATTATCTTTTATTTATTTAAATATTATTATTTATTTAGTAATATTCATTAGCGGAACTAGTATCCCTGTCGGTACATTCCGCCGAGCACTATGACGTCACCGCCCACCTCACGTTTGCACAGATGCGCGCCGTAACCTACATTCGCGACATTGGCTCTATCCGATGAACGATTGTAAACTAAGACAAATTGTTAACTTACTGTTGACATTGCGTAGAGGTCAGCATACATCCTATACGATTTTTTTTACTTTTGTAAAACTGGTCCACTTTCCAAAAACTTATATTGTTATACCTACACCTAATGACGGAGACCACGTCTCAAATAAAACTTGCACTAACAGAAGGGAGAGTCCGTCATGCATCGTGTGGTACTTTATTCCGTTTCCACTACAGTAACGGTTCCTTTGAAAAGTGGTGATAGACACCTGGGAGGCAGTGAATTAATGACATCAGTCTCTTTCGTATTGATGTGCAGTGGATGAGGTTAATAAAGCTAGGGGTACTCAAAATGATAATCGTTTACAAATAATTTTAATAGCTACAATAAATTTATTTGTGTCTAAAAAGCAAACAAGCTGAGATTTATGCTACTTATGTAGACAAAAACTTTTTAGTTAGCATGTGTTAACAGGGCTTTTAATGTAACAGCACTAACTTTGGTGTTATCGTTTGTATTGTTCATCTGGTTTTCAAACCGCAAAGGTTAAATCTCGATTCGTTATAAACCACAATGGAAATAAAAATATCAATAAGTTCAAGTAATAAAATCCACATTCCATTAGCAGTCATTAACCTTTTCTCTCCTATTTATATTACCATTAAGTCACTATATTGTTATGATCTTAAAAACATATCAAATTATATCACAACGATTCTCACTAATATCCTCTCTCTTTCATCCCGCACAAGGGTATATTTTTATCTCTTTCTTGATCAACGTTAATATGCCACTCAATTTCAATATTGGTTCAATCATAAATTGTTGATTGGTCCATAAAAATGTTCGGTCATGATATTATAATGATATGTTAATAACCGTACTTGTGAGCCGAGATAGAACAAAAGCTAATATTATAGTTAAGTCTTATAGACACGTAAATATTTGTTTAATACTAGTGTAGTACTAAACTAAATCCAACTTTAAGCCCCGTCCTAGTCTAGAAACAGACAAACCAGAAGAAGTGGACTGTTCTGCCGTAAACGTAATAAAAGGATACCTCTTAAAACAGTCTTTCCCTTCAGTGTGCACCAATTTTCATTTACATACATATACCTACTCGCAGGCTAGAAAGATCTATGTGATATCTAGATAACATGTTTTTGGGTAAAATGTTATTACTAAGGACCTATCAGGAGAAATGTCGGCTTCGTTCTCAGTAAGACCAGTAAGCCACATTCTTAAAAAAAAAACAATTCTTTGCTAAATATATACTTAACAAAACCAAGCAATAAACTTTCCTAAATTGATCCATCTATACATAAATGACAGTTTAATGATCACTTCCAACGAATATTGACACTTTATTGGTGTAATGGACAACTCCAATGGATACGACCTCGGCAGTCAGCTTAGACTAAATAAAAGTAATGTCTCGATGAG
Source organism: Trichoplusia ni (assembly GCF_003590095.1). Classification (NCBI taxonomy): domain Eukaryota; kingdom Metazoa; phylum Arthropoda; class Insecta; order Lepidoptera; family Noctuidae; genus Trichoplusia; species Trichoplusia ni. The sequence goes on from NC_039494.1 coordinate 4,987,208, forward strand.
CTTACTGTTCAATTGCAACCATGTTTTTGATTTAAAGTCTTGATAAGGCGTCAAGGCTGAAATTCTGACTCATGGTCTATTACTGAAAGTCGTAAGAACTTTTCCGTGGCATGTTTAGGCTTCGGAATTTATCAGCAATGAAAGCGATAGTCATAGAATAACCCATATTATCTATGATCAGTCTAGTCTGGGGAAGCAGTCAAGCCAATTGGATTAAATAAAAAATATAAATGAAAAGACGAGAGAGAAAAGATCTTCAGGCGAATATCCAATCATAAAGATGCATCCTATTATAAGCACGCGTCGTTGAATACCAGAATGATTTGATTATATGTTTTGCAACTACAGAACTAATCCAAGACAATCTTCATCTAATCCTTTGACCAGCTTATAAATAAAGTTTACAACTAACCAACTTAGCGAGTACAATAAAAACAATAGCGATCTAGACAAGCGTCCCGTGTTAGTCAGCTGTAATGAATGTATCGCTAATTAAAGAATTAACAAGTATCCTTACATCTCAATAGCATGACGTGTTAGCATTCTCATCATTGCAATCGCACTGCGAGAGGTGTGACGTCTGCGACAAGAGTATTTTTATCCATTTGTTCTATTTTTCAATTGTATGGATGTAAATAGTTTTCTAATTGTGGCTATGGATATCATTATAATTGTCATCTTGTGTTTTGCTCATTCTTTTATCGATTCTTCCCTTCTCGGTTAGAATTTTCTGGCTTGTTGACAATTCTTCGAATGCTAACGCTGACGGATAGCTCAAATGTACAAAACTGACAAGTCAAAGTCACGTCACTTGTCGTAACGGAATGCAATTGTCGTAAATTTGACATTTTCGATTCTAATACGATGTGACATTGTCTAGGCTCTTCTGTTTCTTCAATTTTACAAGATATTTTACCACCTAGCAATAGTTTTGCTTGAAGAGCTAGGTTGTAGGCCTCCAAGTTTTGCATTACCGCGGCGTTATTTAGAAAAAACTTGCATCATGATGAATAAAATTGAAATATAAACTATAATTAAATACAGTACCTCCTTTTAGTGTAGGAAAAATACAGTACCTCTAAGAAAACGAATTGTCCATGAAATATTCCTTCAATAAATCTATTTCAATGATTGCAATCTATACTCTATACTAATATATAAAGCTGAAGAGTTTGTTTGTTTGTTTGTTTGAACGCGCTAATCTCAGGAACTACTGGTCCAAATTGAAAAAATATTTTTGTTTTGAATAGACCATTCATCAAGGAAGGCTTTAGGCTATAAACCATCACGCTGCGACTAATAGGAGCGAAGATACAATGGAAAATGTAAAAAAAACAGGGCGGGTATGAATCATAACTTATATCTTCTACCCACGGGGACGAAGTCGCGGGCCAGAGATATATTTAATACTAGCTTTTGCCCGCGACTTCGTTCGCGTGTAATAGCGACTTTCGGCAGAAAAGATAGCTGTGTCCGCGAATCTGTTAGCGTGTAACTCCTTCTGTTATTAAGTTAATGTATTGGTAATATTGTTTAGATCACGTTTACATGAGGCTTAAACTATATTGGAAGTTGTTGCGTCCGGCACGTGAACATAAAGATTTCTAGAACTGCTAACCCGGGAAAGAGCAACGTATAACCGACCATGCGAGAAACAACTGACACCGAGATCTACTCCGGCAACACGAAAAGTCTGCCCTTGAGCTTTATTAAAACGTAACGAACGTAAAATTATTTGGTATAATGGGTATTCTGGGGATATAGACGGTTTCTCCTTCACCGCAACCTGTTAAAATTTGAGCCTTGATTATATTTTGTTGCAACTGGGTTACTTTCAGTCGAGTTCCATTGCAAAGTTGTGGTGGTCTTAAATTTCGGAGTAGAATAATCGGAATGCCAATTTTTAAACAAATTTCATGAGAAGGAAGGAATATTTAAAGAATTTAAGAATTCTATCGGGTAAGTAATTAGTGGCTACTTGTTCATCGACCATTCTACTCCTTTTCGATGGGCCATCGTACACTCATCCCATATGATTAAATTGGTGGAGGTACCTATCCACAACTACACCAAGGAAAACTTATTTTGACGCCTGAACGAAGTCGCGGGCAAAAGCTAGTTTGTAATAAAATTCTGCGAAACTGTGTTCAATATATCATGAAGTTTATTGGGTATTAAACTAGTATAATATAAGTGTTGCTCAATATGCCTAATGATACAAGATGCTGCCTAGTTACAAATGACAAGCAGACAAACTGACTAGACAGGGCTTGGTGTAAGCCATAAGACATACGTCCTAAAAGTTATGTGTTTGGAAAGATGTTTAAGGTTCCACATGTATCCACAATAAGATTAGAGATTAGAGATATAGAAAATATGACTGCAATATTTACTTATGATTAAAAACTTTTTCTTGGTGAAAGTCTATTTATTACCTCTCACACTTGAAATAAAACATTTGCAGCAGTAAAAGCAAGACTGTCAAAGCCAGCGCTCAAGTTAATAGCAAATACTACTTCATCGAAAACTGTATACGACAATCTACAGCATACACGATGATCATAGTTAAAAATTAATAGAAAAACGTATACAAACCTCCTATCGCTTAGACTGGTTCTTGGAAGCGCATTCGCCAGCTAGCAGTGACCGATGGCATTGGCACGCCGGCTTGTATGTCTGTGTTCGCGGATTGTGACAGTACTCGGGAACGGCTATTACTGAACATATCGCCCACACAGGTGACGAAGCGAAGGACATAATGTTATTGATAATTAAGTATTGGTGTAAGCGTTTAGGCATGAACAGTGATCAATGATCAGTTTTGTCAATTCTCTGTTAGAGAAAAGGTCAAAAGTAGAAAGGAACTGTGTTAATGTCACAAGAGCTTGTAAAACTTACAGCTTGATACCTCTGAACGCTTGTTCTTGTTACCCAGGCAACAGGAGGAGGAAGAGTAAGAGGTCAGATTTGCAGTCGCTCACAAGAAGACCACAATAGTTGGGAAAAGGCTAGGATGACCTCTGAACACTTTATCTAGCATACTGTCAAATTTCAGTTCTTGCTTGTCAAGTCCAATTTCATCTTGGCACAATCTTGACATCTACAGATGTTAAAAACTTATTCCCTAGACTACACAACAATAATACAACCATTAGGGCTTAGAAAAAACAAACTCCCGACTAATAATGATATAGATACGACCAGCTATAAATCATAACATATGATACGGAAGCCGCGCGTTTCGTTATTATTAATTGGGGCTAAATATAGCGTTTAGTTAGCCATTGATTTATTTAACTCGGGTACGTTCACCTGCCTTTATTTATACGTTATTTTATAGCTTATCCTCATATGGCTCTGGGTTTATATGGACTGTTAATGTATCCTTTCGTTTCACGTCTATGCAGCTGGAAAGAGAGTTTGTATATCTTTTTGTAACTGTAAGAATATACAAAATTTTACAATATTATTTACCTAGTCTAGTGTCCCTTTGACGGGCTGAGACTTGTCTCAATAGGATGAGTACAATCTAATATATAAAATTCCCGTGTCACGATGTTAGTCACCGTGCTCCTCCGAAACGGCTTTACCGATTTTTACCAAATTTTACATGCGTGTTCAGTAGGTCTGAGAATCGAACATCTATTTTTCATACCCCTAAGTTTATTTTTTTTCTAATGTGGCATTAAAAATACATGCAACTAGAAAAAAAAAATTCGGCAAAACAACGTTTGCTGGGTCAGCTAGTATCTTAATAAAACTGTCTGACTATTGATGATCGCTAAAACTACTTTAGCCTGTATACAATCAGCAACAAAAGTAATACGACACTAAGTACGTGTATCTAAGCAAGATAAAGCAAAACATGTCAAGTTAAACTCTACCGACTCTACAACGCAAAACATTCATTAATCATTCCCTACTCTATCGCATTTCTATTTGCTCTAATCTCACACAACCTAACTCGATATGAATTAGTTCGTTTAATTTAAATCAAGTGCGGTGATATTTCATTTTAACTGCAGTAAATCAATTAAGCATTATGGCCGCCAATTAACGAGTTATTAATTAACTGTCAAGTCAGCGTTGTAATGATGCACGATTTGATGGTACGTCATAATTAAAGTTTAAAAATGGAACTTTAAATTCTTTATTTGATTTTGACGTTCAGTTCTTCGTTACGTTTTTTTTATTGAACGTAGTTTTAATTTGGAGAAATGATTATCGAGTGCCGGCTATTGAAATGTGTCTTATTAAAATAGTTTTGGTATACTTTTTTCTATTCCACAATACCATGTTACATCTGCTTAAAACACCTCGACAATGCTACAACGAGTAAAAACAATTAATTAGATTTCTGTAATTACTGAAAATTGGCACAGGTTTTTAGTTTATTTATTTTATCTACTGATTAAATAATATTCATTTTATCGAAAAATCTTAAAAGTACTGTTTACAATTCTTTAAAAAGACGATAACGGTGATGATTATCAAGATAGTAATCGCTGTAATGCTTATGGCGCCAGACGCTTGGAAAATTTGAAAAAAGAGTACAAATGGATTAAAATATATATATGTAAAAATACTCTTCTTGGTCCCTTTAAAATGATTAAATTGAACACAATACACTAAAGCGCGTGTATACGTGAAAGCTCAGTAAAAGCGTCAGACCTAAACGGCAATAGTCAGAATATTCTAATTCCGTAGTTTGTATACAGATACACAGCTGAAATAGTACTGTGACTGTCCTTAAGTGGGACTTTAGGTGAAGGCTGATTCAAGATGTTAATAAGACCTTACTTATTTTCACCCGACTACAAAAAGGGGGAATTTCTCAATTCGTCTGTACTTTGTTCAAATTGAATAAAGTTTGGCTCACCAGTTTTAATTTGAAGTCGCTGATATGTTATGAATGTTATAAAAATATGATCGACAATGTTGCCACCATACGCAACCATAAATCATAGCAACGCGAATTGTTATATTATTGTAACTCATCCGTTACTAAAAGCAAAATATTATTTTCGTTGGCATAAATATATATTCGTACATATCAGATTGTAGTTGCTAAGTATACCGATCTAAAAGTGAAGACTAACGCTATGAACATTCAGATATTGATTTTGTTTCCATGCGAGCTATTTTAAACCCAAGGCATATGAGAAAAGCGATTAACTTAGGAAAAATATGATTTAGATAGACTAGGACTATGAAACTTTATCATTTCAAAAGCTATCTTTTTATTCAAATTAATTTAATTAACTTTCTTTCTTTGTCTTCAATTAAAGCTTTCGCCAAAGTAAAGCAATAAATTATGCGTCGTTTTTTTTATGATTCTGCGAATGATAATAAAAAATTAAGTTATAATTAAATCATTTACTAGTTCATACATTCTTGCCTCTACGCGTAAATTAATCACAAACACACATATCATGTTCGAAACTTTTTCATTTACAACGTTTATTATAGTCTTATTCGGCTACAACACTCAACTAATAAATCATGATCACTACTATAAAAACGCCAATCTATTTCTAGATAAAACTAAAATACATCTCGCTATCGTCCGCAACATGAACCGAATAGTTACGCAATTACCGCCGATGGATTCGGCCGTGATCTTGATTCCGTTCAATTCGATTACACTGTCAATGACGATCACATGTCCGATACGATCAATCGATTCTTATTGCTTATTTATCGGACCATTGTTCGGTGTCATTACGAGAATCGAGTATCGATGTTTTGAAAGCTCAGCTCGATATCAATCGATTCTTGTGGCACGTGCGGAATTTTTGTAATCGCTTTTGACGCCGTGTCTGCGGGATACGTTTATTGGTTTGTTGTACTTTCGATTTCACTTTTTATATTGAATTCCTTTGGAACGCGGTTTCTTGAACAGTTTTATATGATGACCGTGATCTTGCCTATTTTGTAATGTAACAGTGTGCAGTGTGATCTATTGTCCTTATTTAAAGTACCGTATTTAACTGTTGTATGAGGATGCAGATGAAATATTAGGAGAAAATGTCAGACTAGCGGGTTTATACTCGGAACTTAAACTGGTAATGCAATGTTCGCAATATATGTACTGTTATGCTACCATAGTATTTGTTATAAGGCGTGAAAGTGGAGTTGACACTAGAAAAACCATAATCGCATACAAATTAAAATATTTCTCAAAGCAAATCAAATCACCGATCCATATAAGGAAATTTTTACTTTCAATTAAATGCTAATACATCTTATTCTCCGACACTAGGCACCTCTAACGAGAAAACCGATACAAAGAAAGAATTTCTTGCCTCACCATCAATCCTCCCCAATCAAAAGCATACACGTCAATTGAGTTTCATCAGCTTATAAATATTCATAACGGCGAAGGAGGTCTAATACCAAAACTGTATTTACATGACAACCGTGCTGTCTATCACTCGCTATCGCAATAGACTCTGCTCGATGATAACGTATGTCACTTCAGACAAGATGCTCGTGTAATCTCAGATTACAACCCACAAAACACACCAAGCTTTATGCATCTCCATAAACCAAAATCAAACGAATTTGATTCTTAGGATCGGGGGATAGAGATCATGTGTAATATTAAAGTCTGTAATGTAATTTTGTAGTGGAGTATATTAAGGTGTAATTCGACGAATCAGCTGGAGTGCCGGATATTTCTGTTGGGAAAATCGAAGATAGTTGAATATCTCAATTTCATGTGCAGCAGTACCATTGTTAACGTTTAAGATTGAAGATTGATATGTTGTGCAATTAATGATTTTCTTAAACTGTACACGTTCTTTGAAATCAATATTTCCAAAATTAAGCGAACAAAATATCTGCACATCACCACCAATAATTACGATCTATTACCGATTCATCCGCAAAACTCATCCGAATTATTTTAGTTCCCGATTCATCCGAAAAAATATTCCCGATTCATCCGAAATCCAAATTATAATTATATAATTACCAATTCATCCGAAAAAATATTCCCTTTTCATCCGGCATGAAAATATCCTTAAATAAGACAAGAAAAAGTATAGATAGCAGAAAAAATATTTTAAAATATATTAACTCATATTTTTAATATACTGTATTAGGTATTACAAATTATATGTATGTATAAATACAAGTACTCACTTTTTTACAATATTTTTTCACTTTTTAACTGACTTCCCAAAAAGGAGGAGGGTCTCAACTCAGAATAATAGATAAGTCCTAAAGTTGATTTTTATGGTACTGTATTACTGGTGTTATTTTATATGTTACATCTTACTATTTAAAGTTTTACAAAGAAATAATATATATTTACATAATTAAAATATTTGTTTTATTTGTCAACCCTCCATCACTTTTTTTATTAATAACTATCTTTAAAACTCTCGGATGAATCGGACATACCATTTACTCTTCGGATGAATGGGGAAAATATCATAGGTATTTCAATATTTAATCAAATTTATCCGGATGAATCGGGAATAGATCATAATTACGTTCGGGTTTCTCTCATTATATTAAGCGTAGATAACCCCATAAACTTCACTCAAAATCTTAACCAAACGCTCCAACTGTGTCACAAAATAAACTAGCTATAAACATACTGCCGAAATGGTGCATTTTAATAAGCGTTAGTGTACTAACAATAAATTACAGTGAACAATTGGTGCCACATGCAGTCTCGCTGATTGCGGAGATGCTCCAGATCGATAAGTGAATACCTAGGATGTGTCTGAGCTGTGATACCGCTTCCAACTGACCTCGTGAACTTCTGTTGAGTGCCTTAAGCCCGCCATTAATCCTATGACTGTGGAGTTGGGGCTATTTGGTCTTCTTCGAGTTACATAACGTTATTGCGATGACTGATTAATGAATTTCGTCCGTTTTAGGTGATTCGTTGATGAAGTTGAAACATGTAATGATACCATCGACCTCATCAGACATTACACCAGTTTTGACATGACGTCACTAAAACATTACGTACAAGAATACCTGATCCATTAAAAGTAAAATAACAGTCCTTAATGTTGGATTTGAGTCTGCGAACAAGCAACTATAAAACTTTAATCGCAACACTCACTGCGGCTATTATTACCGCACTTAAGCCAGCTGTTCTAACATAAACAGCAAGTTCGAGCTGCGCTGCATACTAATTTAATAGCACTAAAACTGAATAGACTAGTTCGGTTTACTTAGTAAAAGGAGGCTAGTATAGTAGTGACATCATCGTATGAGAAAGGAAAGAGGGAAATTAAATGAAACCCAATTGGTATAGTATTATGGTAATAGCCCAAAATTATAATATGTATTGTTACACTTAACTATAAAAATAACGGGATAACAAATCAAAGGACAAGTCTATATATAGAAAACCTGATTTTTGTTAAACTATTCAGTAGTATTGCGAATACGCAAATACCACTAATCCACCTTGATCTAACATCATAGGTATCGCGTCATTATCATCTCATTTTACATACCGTGGTTCCGAATTAATAGATGTTCATGTGAGACTTGGAACGAGTTTCCGAACTATCCAAATATAAGTTTTCAAACTTGGGACCAACCCTCCACATAAAAATCAGTGTAATAAGACGAAGATAGAAACTCAAAAAGACCAGTGCAATGTCAAGAAATTTGTAGGAAGTAAGAACCTTTCGTGTTGTCTCTGTGTATAACAATAATACAATGTAAGAAAACATTTCATCAGAATCCTTCTCGAATTAAGGTTGCTTACGTCATTTCAGTCTGCCTACAATAGGCGCCATATTTAAAGCCATGGTTGACGCCATCAAGGGCGCCGTGTTAAATAGGCCACATCACCATAAAACAACATCATCATAATACACCAATTGAGCAATATTAAGGTGATCCTATAGAAATTCACAGTCAATTGGCCAAATTAGGCGATGACAGCTGTGATCCCCTTAATTGTAATACTGAACGGCTTCCATGGACTTGATTTAGCTGTTTATAAGGGTCATAGTAAGATTGATTGCGAATATCAAGCGCAAGTGAATAATTTACATGTTGAGACATAATTGGGGCATGGGGAACGTTCCCACGGGCTTTGTAGCAGAGGCCAAGAAAGGAGGTGTAATGATATGACAACGAAGTCCCTAGAATTGATTTGGGCTATGAATAGCAAGTGAATGATGCTCAGAGCAGAAGGAGAGTTAGTAGTGGACGCTAATGATGGCAAGATAAACCATAATGATAATATTTACAATACCTCTCACTTCTCTCGATATATTTTTAGTTGAAAAGAATGCACACTTCATTACTTTTCAAATAAACCCACAAGATGGCCCTTCTTTACCTTTTTGCGAACGGACCCAATTTAAGAACGTGATAAAGCACGATACCTCTTAAGAGACTCGAGTCGGAAACGCAATTAAAAAGAAATATATCGGTAAAATATTCCAAGGATTTTAAACATAACGTAACATTGCTTTAAAAATTAATAAAAATAAAAATGTAAATGAATGTAAAACTAATATCACTCTATTCGATATCCATAATATAAATAATTTTATCAACGTAATCGATGATAACGATCCTGAACGATTTATGGATGTGTTATCGTGAATGAGAAACAGGGGCATCACTGTATATATTTATAGTCCATATTAGTGGGCTAACTTCAAAGGGCCATCGGATTCGCCGCTACATCAAACAGATAAGTCTGTCGCGGAGGAATTAAGTGGATGCTAGACAGGGACAGATCTGTCTATGGGCTGTATGGACACTGTTTTATTCCTGAATGCCGGAGCCAGTAGTAGCCATAGCCATACTTCCTAGTGATTGGTATTTCGAGTTATTAGCACTAGCTTCCTCGTCTACATTGTTGACTTAATCTGTTGCTATAAACATCTCAGTATTACGTCTCTCGAGAAGAGCTGCTACAGACAGTTTAATCCTAATCTCTCAAAGTCTTCCTCTTGATATAACAATACCACATAGTATAATAATGGCCTTTGGGCGACACATAGCTGTCTTTGTTAAGCCATGTTGATTAACTATGGGATGTATATAGTCTTGGAATATTTTTATGATGTTAATATTTGTATATGTAAAAATCGATTATCTCAAAATCAGATTTATAAGTGAAACGTCAATAGTTCCAGTACTGCGACAGTAGAGAGGCATTACAACTACTGAGAAATCTATCCCTTTTCCATTCTTTACGACCTTGCCTTTGATGCCTACTTTCCCTATAAAGAAGTATTTAACGATCTAAACTAATTACACTTGCTACCTGAGAACGTAAACTAATGGTTTGCAGTCACAGGAATAAGTCGTAATCTTTAACACCATAATTTGTATAACTTATATCAGGAATTGTACCGCTTTGTTTTTAATTAATATCAGTACGGTTGTGAGAGCGTGACAGAGAGATATTACGTAGAGCCGTGTCTCTCTTCCACATCTCCTACGTCCTACATCTACTACTTTAAGAGATCGCAGTCTCGCCGTATATTTTGCATAAAAACAAGTATATGACAGCTAATTAAAGACCCGTTATACTACTGAAGTGGCTACTTTTAATACAGTAGTGCACCAGTGTCACCAACCATTCATGCGTTGGCATTTTCAATAATAAATTGTGAGTAGAAAATTGTATTCGTTTATGACTCATGACTAGACTAGCTCAAATATAATCATTACATATGTCTGCAGTGTTTTCTTATGAAATCATTGGTCTAAATAACATTGAACTCTATTTATATTAGTCGCGTTACTCTTTAGTGATCAGTACCGAAACAAATGTACCGAGGATTGGTGCTATATGAATCTCGAAGCGCTGCAAAACATACACTAATCTTCAGAATAGCTCTCTTACGATGTAATTCTCATAGTTTATATGTTCCAGCTTTTATATTATAAAAGTAAAGCCAATACTCTTAGCCATAACAAGAATCTAGTGTTAGAAAGCACTTACATGCTCTTAGCGCCGTAATAAGAAACGTCCATTTCAGCTCGACTTACTTCACGACAACCTAACATAAATCCAAATATAAAGACCTAAGTACAATAACCCCACACTCTACTTCCAATCTTAGTTAATCGAGATAAGGTTTGAATTTCTATAGCAAGATAACGTAGGCATGCAAACTAATAAAACTGAAAAGGAATTATGCTTCTGTAAGCTATAAAGCTAGGAACAGGTCGTTAAACGGTGCCTTACATATTGGATTTTCTTTAGATTACCTCGAGATTGCATTTTCTTCATTATAGAGGCTTCATTATGGACGATGAGAGAAAAACTTTAATTACACAGCTTTGAGAGCTTTTGATGACGCCTGCGGTCATACCATGAGTCTAGAGCAGTGATTCCCAATGTGGTCCAGGTGGACCCCCAGGGGTCCACGGGAGTCTTGCTGGGGGTCTACGTAGGTGTAAATAAAAAATGGGGGTGCATAAAATGTTAATAAATAAATAAAAAAATAAAAATCATTTATTTCAGGTCCATAACCCATATAAAAAGTTTACAGATTTTTTTAGGTCTTATTATCTTACACCACAAATATCAATTACATTCAAAATAATTTTATTTAATGAAAATGAAATTATAATTAGAAATTAAACAAATACAAATTACTGATATATAAAAATGTCAAAGAAAATGGGGGGTTAATGGGGGTCCACGAAAATTTATCTGCTGTTGACAGTAAAGAGCAAAACTGTGCGACAAAGTGTGACAAAATGTACATTAGTATTTGTTAGTGCCGGAGTCAAGTAAAACCTTTTTTGTTGTAGTTCTTAAGACTTTTTTTGTTTATCACACTGCTTGTATAGATAGGTAGCTTACTAACTTACAGATATATTGATTGTTCTCTTTCACTTGAAGACAAACACAGCACGTTTTATTCAATTGCTTTTTCGCGAGAGAAGCACTGCTTCTCTAAAAAGGCTGAATAAGTAATATTGCAGAGCAATTAATTTTGTATTTTTTCTTGCAAATAACTACTAATTTTATAAAATAGTGATTTCATAAATTCTATTCTAATTTCTTAAATTGTTTTTATCAAAACTATTGCTTTTTGGAAAGAGCGAACGGTTCGCGCTCGACAAGAAAAGGGCGAAGCTTGGGCTTAGATACCAGTTTGTCACGTTTTAAAAATGAAGCCGCAGACAAAAAATATGCATATACAAGGAGCGCGTGAACTCATTGATTTGATGAAATGTTAGTTATTGTTTTTATGGACAATTTTGGGATTTCACACCGTAGTACACCACACACTTCGTAGACAATTTTTATTTCTAAAATTAGTGGTACATTAGGTACTTTAAAATTGATACCGTTTTGTGAAAACATCTGTATTTGTCTTAGCGGTTTATAAGTTGTTTTTATACCTTTTATAAGCCATCATTCTATTTCCGTAATAGTAAAATAATATCCTATGCTAACGGTAGATCAACAACCATGGATCATATTTCTATATAAATTTAAAAAAATCTACCAAACATTTTGGCTGCAATCAGAAATATTCAAAAGATATCCTGGACTGTGGGAAATAGCAAGGAAATTTTTAATAGCTTTTCCCTCGACTTACCTTGTCGAAAGGAGTTTTAGTGCCGTTACAGACCTCATCACAGAGCGGGGGTATTTGTGGTTATTGCTCTCAAAAATAAAGCCGAACATTGATTGTTAGCTGACAGTCCATCAAATTCCTTCTCTTCTCCTTCCTCACTCTCCAAGTGCTTCCCATTAAATTAAATTATGACCTGAACCTATATAACCTTATTTAATTTTTCTTGTAATTCTATTCTTTTAATTAAAAAAAGTATTATATAGTGTACCATTTTTCGTTTTGATTTTACCTATCGGTATGTAGGGACAGAACTCAGAAGCGACATAATTTTTATTTTTTGGTAACTTCAAGTATGTGGTTGAAATGTAGAAGCAGGGGTCCACCGAAACCAGCAAAATTTGAAAGTGGTCCACGAGAAAAAAAAGTTTGGGAACTACTGGTCTAGAGCAACCCATAAGACGTATAGTTTCTTATTGTCCACGCCTTTGTTTAGTCTCTATTGAGATTGAATCGCGATTTAAGCACTACCTTTTTTTTATATTGTAGCTTGAAAGAGAATAACTATTTTTAATGATTTTTTGACCTTTAACAAATTACATTCTTGCGACGGCTAAAGCACTGAATCGCTTCAATCGCTTCAAACGTCATGTCAGTCACTTGTCAAATATGAACGTAATTGCTGTCATTGCTCATACAATTTGTTGTATGAGCAATGGCAGCAATTACTATTTTAAAGCGATATAACATTTTATATTAATACTTGCTTAGTTTTTATTTAATCTTCAAAAAACATGGTGTTATTTTTGCAGAATAGCAGATTATGAGATAGTGAATAACTACATATAGACATGTAAAAAAACAACAATTTCTTGTAATCTTTCTGGCAGTATTCAAGGCAGAATGGAACGTCTCATTTAAAACATTACAACACCTATTTAATTATAGGTGCACGGAAATATTTGTTGCCAAACATTTAGTTCACAGTGTAAAAAAAGATTGCATTACAGTACATGTAACCTAGTTGGCAGGGATCAGGGAGCTGTCACAATTTATATTACCCTAATATTTATATATCGTTCCCACGCTATATCATCGTAAATAGTCCCAAACTAACGAATCTCAGACTTCGACTCGGATTTCTTCGCAGAATTTATGTGAGATACGTATTAGAAGCCAAATAGGTTTAAGGTGTTTTTTCTTTATTTTTGGAGCTTTTTAAAATCGTTTCTATGATGTCACTTTTTATCGTAATAAGTCAATTCTACTCAGTTTTTATTAAACTACAGACTATATCACATTCTATTTCAAAATGATGAAACACCAACAAATTATTTTTGGATAAAATTCTTTTTTAATTTCAATATGAATACTCGCTGTCAAAAATTAAATGTCAATTCGATTAAAACCGCGCGAAGCTATCTGGCGTGCGTAAAAGTATTCTGAATATGAAGTTCCAATATTTGCATGGAGCAAAACCTGTTCGGAATATGAATTTTATGCATGAGTTTCGTTGCAAATGAAATTGCTGCGTGGCATAGGTTAAAAATAAAAAAAATTGACAAAAAATACGAAGACTTAAATACTGAATTTGTTTGTCTTGTATATTTTTAGTGGTAAATTGAGTCGTCAATTGTTTGCAAGTCAAGTCGACCTTACAAATCTCATTAGATATCACACACTAATTTGAGGTTCAACAGAAGTAGATGAAAGTGAAGCGTTTGGCGTGTTGCCAGACACCAGAACACTGAACTTGGCTACGTCTCACTTATATTTCTATAAATTAATTGGAAGTACGTGAGGGAATTCAATGGTCCAGAATGTCTTGGTATTCTGAGAAGCTGTCAACGAGAGGACGAATATGTTTCTTTACTTCCAGCCTGACCTACATTGATATTATATTTGACCTATATTGTGTCAGTAATTGTTACAGAATTACAAGTGCACTTGATAAAAAAACAAAATTTTAACAGCATAAACTAATACTTTTTTTGAAGTCAGGTTTTCAAGCTGTAATTGTTCCAAAATTTTCCTTTCGGCACAACCGGCTAACGACAAACAAAAGAAAATTATTATGACAAAAAAGTACAATAACAAAACACGTCACGATAATAGTAAACTATATTGGATGGTGATCGTACATCTTTAGCTCATGACTCATACACTGAAGCTACAAACAAATCTAGACACCCACGTCAGGCTGTCTAGACTTCTATCTCTCAGTATAAATACTCATTTCAAAAAGCTTTTATCTGATTATAGTCTGTTTTCAATTACGATATTCTAAGAGCCGGACTGTTTTGTAAACAGAATAAAAAGTTGAAGAAATTACCTAATTTATCTTTTGATGGATTATGTGACAAAAAAATATAAATGAAATTGTTTACATAATACGAGTGTTATTTTACCAAATAATATCGGGGCTGATTGACAGAAATGATAACAAATTTAAAGCGATTTAAATACAAAACGGTTTAACATTCCAATTCTAAATTTAAAGAAATACGAAATTAATCACTAATCAAAAGTATAAATTCTAATTTAAAATTAGTAAATTACCATTCCTTTTAAATTTCGATTATCAGATAAATATGTTTCTAAGGCCTCCTCGTTATAGCTCTACATGTTTTACATCTATTTCTAGTTAACAAAACAACTAGAAATATGATATGAAATTTAGAATCATATGTAAAAATAGACTGTTAAAAGATTATTGAGAAGCTATAAATCAGTTAAAGCCATCAAGCCAATAAGCCGAAAGCGTATAACACAGGAATTAAACTGTCAAAACAAGGAAATGTTCGTACTGGCGGCCATTTTCACTGGCCCATATTGGCGCGCAAATCAATATCGTACGAATTAAACGCGTAAACTTCCATACAAGCCATTTCCGGCGTTAATGTGCACTTTATCTTGGTCATGTTATTCGAACGTTTAAGAAAATATTCATTACAACGTCTAATATCTTCATCTATTAAACTTCAAACGCCATATATATCTGGTTCAATAAAATTTTGTCGATCAAGTAGCATAATGAGATGCTTCGCCGCATTTTACATCAAAAGTGATAGCCCTTTTCCGGATACATCATTCATTTTGTTTTAATGAGAGCGAAACCAATATATCTTATTAATTAAAGTCTTTATTTTTTGCAGGTAAGCATCTCTCACGAAATAAGCGATTCACGATGGTGATGTATTATAAAACTTTTTTCTCTTAACTTTTTCGATACTGCGTAAGTGGTAACATTCTATTTTCAATTTTCGCGCTAAATCAATCCTGACACATCGCATTTTCATTCAATCATTGCAATAATTCTGTCTGCTTTGCTTCATTTGAACCGGTATTATTGAAACGATTTCTTTTCGTAATGCTTTAAAGCACTTACATACGTTAGATTTAGCAAGACTTTTTGGTGATAAATAGATCGATTTATTCGTTATTTATCTATCAGAATGTCGGTATGACTTTTAGACCACATGACTGAAAGTGTAACATGTGTATATGAAAATTAATTGAAATATTGAAGTATAGTTTTAAGAATAAGCTGCTTATAATTATTTTGCTGTCTAATGAATAATGGAAAAAAAGCGTATAATATTTCTGTAAAAAATATTATAAAATGATTGACTCACCTTATCATGATCCCACGTCACATAAAAGCAATATTTAGAGGTATATCTATAAGGACATTGTTTTTACAAAAAAAATGGGCTATGTTTTTCCAAATACTTGTGAAGAAATGTCGACGATATGAAGTATTTTCATTGCTTATGTCAATACGGTTAAGTGATGAGTGGAAAAGGCTTTCCATATTTTCAAGATGCTATTTATATCACAAAAATACTTGCTATTTATGGGGCTGTACACGGCGTATCTGATGGGATGATATTGTCAAGTATGTCAGCAAAGAATTTCTGCAAGACTACTTGAAACCACGGCGTGTGCTACTTGGTGGAAACGTCAAGTCATGAATAGAAATGCATACTCAAAAGAAACAAGTTCTTTCTTATAAAAAATATTAAGAACTTAGTACTCAACTCATCAAGCTCTCAACAGCTGATCGACGTATAATCGCTATTTATGGTGTATTCATAGACTGCACATCAAGAGCCCGTAGCACGTTAACCTTGCGCACCGCTAGACAAGTAAGATTTACCTGATGCTGACCTAAGTTCTATAAATAATGCATTTTTGAACCAATTCTCATTGCATTGGTTCGTAAATACAGTCAATAAGAAACACGTTTATTAGCACACACGTGTGCCAATCAATTAAATTTACAAGTAAACACCTAAAACTGGTTTTTGAAATTGCAGTAGTTTAAAAAAATTGCCTCTTGCAGTTATTCTTGATACGTTTAACGACATCGAAGATAAGATGTCTTGGTGATTTTATGGTATACTCATGAATACATAATTCGTTTGTCAGTGGTAGCTAAAATTTTCTTCGGACTCGAGACATTGACCGTTCCGCACAAATTGGCTTAAGACTAATGTCTTTTGTCTTTGGTAAGCAATTTATCGTCTATGTGTAAATAGGTACATCTTTTATATCTACATATTATATGAGAGCGATTATTCCTCACCGCCAAAATCACTAACGAACCACACTTTGGTATCCACGGAACACAACTTGGAAACCCCTGGTTGATGAAAAATCACAGATACAAAATCTAAACCCAACCATACAATATGCTTTAAAAAACAATTGAATTTTGCGTTAAACAGTTACATGAATTTCTTACACAACAGCTCCAGCCGTGGGTGCGCGTTGACGTAAATATTGTTGCCCTAACATTTATACGTTGTATTTCAACGAATTGTTCCCATAAATTATATTAAGAAAACTATAATGAACATGTTGCAAAATCATTATGAATTTATTTCTCGTATTTATTTCAATGAGGCTGTTACTTTAAGCTGTCGTTGAAAGTATTATTAGCATGTACTTCTGAAGTGTCAACACCACTGATGTTATTGTATAATTGAAACTTCTTTTTGTTTTAATTTATGTTACAATTTATTAATAGAAAAAAAAAAACTACATTATCTAATTAGGGGGAAAGACATAGACATCGTCATAACCTATAAAGTTAACCTACGATTCATAAGCTAAGCAATTAACTATACGACTCGATTCAAAATTTAATATTCATCCACTTTAGTTAAATTACAGAAATATTCGTAAACATTTTTTACTTTTAGAATTTCTGTCCGAATTACGAGTAAATTACTCTGACCGGAAAAAGCACCTCTTTTCTCTCAGTCACAAATCCTTGCTACGTAAATTACAACTATCGTTGAATAAGCTCGTTCCTCCATCACAGTTAGTCGACAAGACTGATGGCGTCAAACATTTGTCCACATGAATTATACCAACCGTCTTCCGTTCTACGTCTGAGAGCCGCGCAATTTGAGCTGGAATTGTGGCATTGTGGAAATCGTCGCCAGATGTTGGCAGCACTGTGCAGAATAATTCTTGTTTGAAATGTTGATGGTCTCTGATGTAATTGTTTGAGATATTAATTTTGCAATTTTAGTGTGAGATACTTTAATGTATATTTATACCTAATGTACAGTGTACTACGTAACTTCAAGTTTTAAAATAGATTAGAACGTTAAACCATGAAATAATTTCATGCTAGCAAGTTATCTCGTAAGATATAAATTCATCGGATGCAAAAACAATTTATTCTTCTTTAATTAGGTCAATTCCAACTTATATAATATTTAACAAACTGCATAAGATTATCGTTCGCGTTTCGTTCCAAGCACGCAATATAACTATACTTAATAATATTAATCCCGCTAAGAGTTAAGCCTGCGAGTGCGCATGCGTGCTCACTGTGCAGTCACGGATGTTATTAGAACCTAACTCGAATAATTATGAAACGCAGTCTCTGTGAATCTTGTATAATCTTGTTACATCCTGTCACATACTATGAAGAGTTAAACTCAGTTTTCTAATCAGGAAGTTGAGGACGTTAGAATTAAAATACAATATTTATAATGTGTATTCTACTTATTAAAACATACTTAGAAATAAAATACAGTCATTAAAAACAGTCCCGAAGGATGTACAAATGACTGGAATAGAAGTTTTAATATCTTTATTTAACTGCCACGTCATTTCACCAGCGAGACAGCTATGTGAGCCCGCGAAACACAGCCATAAACCTCTCAATTAAAAACAAAACACACACAAACAACACTAATCTAAAAAACTAGACTTCATCAGAACTGGAACGCATCCAAAAAGGTCAAGGATTAGCTCTCTACTCTAATTCTTTCCTTTGTATGCTAAAACGCATTTAAAAAAAGAAAACCGAATGGTTGGCTTTAAATTATTGCTTTTGCCTTTAGTTTTTTTTTTTTTGCTACTCGCCTGTTGCCATGCGCGTCGTCTGGGCAATTTGAATGTCTGTCTGAGTAGCCCTGGCTTTGAAGATATATGTGCTACTAAAACAATGTAAGTGAGTTTGTGTGTTTAGAGGTTGCCCTATGTTAGTATTTCTGAGTAATGATTTTGGAATTTTGTAAGCAATTTGTTCGAATGTTTGTTACTTGTTTACGTATTTTTGTATATTGTTTTATGTTGCCTTTTCATAATTATGACGTTTGAAAGTAAACATTGCAACTACGAGTAAAATGGGGGCGACGACGAAAGCTTCAAATTATCTAATCTATCTGAAGATTGTTTACACAGTTACGCGAAAGTATCAGCCTAAATATTACATAATGTAAAATGTTAATAAAATAAAAGCAATATTTAGTAATAAATAAGTAATAAAAAGTAAATGTATTTTTATGAAATTATAGCAATAATTTCACAACATCAACTTTACATAAAAAGTGACTATAAATGGTTATGAAGCAATGGAACACACCAATATTTATATTATTTTTACAAGCATGTTCATAAGTTGCCAGTGTCATAACAATAATTTAAAAAACAAACAAAAGGAGTTCTTATTTATGTTGTTGCCGCGTATGATCAAGATAGCTTTAAAACTAACAAAACATGCTGTGAACTTGAATAAAGAATACAATATATTTGATTTAACGGTTATTTAAGTGACTTATTACAAATAGTTCTACTTTAAATATTGATATAAATTATTAGCGCATACAATATTGCAATGCATCATAAGTGTATATAGGTATTGGTATATTTTTCCAGTCTGTTTCCCTCACATGTGATCTTTATTTTGGTCTTCTGATTTATTTGATTCGTCCTATTTTCATTGATGACTCATAGAGTTGTATGAGTGAATTCATACATGAAAAGAATTTCGTATGTTACAAGTACCTAAAATCTTTCGGTTCTCTTCATAATGAAAATCATTACTGATAAAACGTACCAATTATGACATGTCATCTATGTATCACGTAGTAGGTAGGTAGGCACTTGGAGATGAGTGCATGAATAATGTACGTTAAATTAACGATGATAGCAGTTATTTAGCTCAAGTCACATAAACAGGGCAACGAATACTAATGTACTTCATATATACATACACAAATTGATATCATTACCAATGAACTTTCCTACGCCCTTCTTGATTTAGCTGTTGATTTAGATTCATAAATTGTAAAAAGTTATAAGTAGGTTTGTTTAATCCTTTAAACGCCATGGACGCTTTTAGGCTAGATCACGTAAAAAATATCCTATCTTATATATTCCTCTAACAGAAACAATTGAATACGAATTGTACATTATTTTGCAATAATTCATCAATCATTTGTATTCTAGTTGAATTTGTTAAGAAATTATGACTTCGTTGCATATAACTCTTCTTCTTTATATGGAAGACATTAATTTGCCTTTAATACAGGCGAAATTATCGTCATAAAATGTCTAATATTGAAATACCGCAATAAATGGAGTGAAATAATGTTATAGAAAGTATTTACCTGTAAGTTTATTACCTGTTTTGAAACTATAACTGCAAAGCAGGGAAAAACCTTTTCATTTAAATCTGCTCAAATTAAATCATTTTCATTTCATTTAATATCAGCTGAAATAATTGTATATTCCAATTATGTAGTTATTCTTATTTTTTTAAATATACATATTTCTGAACAAACTTATCTGTTGGTCTACTCTACAGCGTACTATGACCAACATAGTTAAGCAAAATATAGGTATAAAGCACAAGGATCATACATTCAAGCACACACCGATAAACGTCAACTAAGTTATTCAACTGTTTTACATAACAAGACAAGCATTGAAGGCAGATCAGGCAACGGTATCGCGAATAACATACAAACATACCACGTTCCTGGAACAAATGGTTATGTACACATGCAAGCGGCACTTTAGATATACGCAAACTGAGACAATTGCCTGTAATGCTTGTCTCATTGTTAACAGCTGACGTGCGATGGTGCTTGGAAAATGTATTTATCATTTCGTGATTAAGAGTGACGTAATTAGACCAAGAATCTGCCAGTATTTGATTTAAAAGAAAACAAATGACGACAGCCTTCTCAGTATGGGGCCTTTGTCCGGCAAAGACAGTTACAGGCTGGTTATATTATTTTAAATTGTCTTCTTAGAACTGGTTCATACTAATAGCCTCGATATAGGAAATCGGGAAGGCCACAGTTGCTTGTTCTCAAGCTTTTGAAATAAATTTCTTTTTGATCTGTTCAATCTCTTTGCTCGTCAAACTGAAATTATTGATCGATCTTAGATGAAATGAGAGCTAATTACAATAAACAACAACACATTATACTAAGAAATAAACAGCCCTAAAACTGAGATTTAGGTCAGCTGGCAGAGCAATCAGTCACGTTTGATCAAACATGCTTGACAACCCGAGGCCTCACTTTGAACGGTTTCTAAATTTCAGCAAACACTCCAAGTGAAAAAAATCAACGTTTTGTGTACAGACGTTTTGCAACTGCGTGGGCGTTTGTTAAGTGAAGTTTCTAATGGTATATATAGTGTATTGTATATTCTATAGCATTTTCTGTTATAATGATCAAATATTGTTTAACTGATGACCCTACGTAACAAGTCCTAGTTGATTAGTATCTTTCCTAAGTTGGATATGTTTCATCGTAACAAATTATGAGTACCAACTGTAGCTTTTGTAAAGAAGTCATAAACATTGCTAAGCTTACGAGTATTACTGGTCGTGCGAAGAAGCTTTCAGGAATTTAGACGGGTGCAAGACAAACCATAAGTTATATACCAAATGTAGTCCAAGTTATTTTCAAACCAAAGAAGCGACCGAAACTAATATAACTCATACTGTTTTACCATGAATGGAGAAAGTGCGAATTTCTATAGTTAGTTACAAACCAAATAGCACAAGCCCTACCAACTAAGTACTTGGCACATCGCCCAAATAGAAACAACGCCAACCGTCACTTCATTATTATTTCGCAGAAGTGTCCCTAATTTAATTAATTCTCGCCCACAACCTAACAAGCAATTTCGCACGGCCCTCTTAATGAATACAAATATAAATGACAATAAATTTTGGAAATCCCAACTGTACCACGTACTATATAGGTCATAAAAATAGTTCCTAGACCTACAGAATTCATTAATATGCGATGTCCACGACTCGTGAAATACTTCGCGTGAATGACAATCAACGCTTTGACTAATAAGCATATAGATGATGAAATGTCATTATTAGGTGACGTGACGATGAAGCGCGAATGACACAGAGGTGACATCAGATTGCTTCCTGCCACACCTCGCGCCAAGCTATGGTTAATTGGTTATTATGGTGTAGGCGTTGATTGTAGATAGGATTTTGGCAATAGCACCGAATTTGCCATTGTTGTTGATACGGCAAATAGAAAAACCATCATCGTCAACAGTATTTGTAATGTAAAGCCATGATTCACACTGAAGACAGCTCTGAGTTCGTCCAAATCATAACATGCTTCGCATAGCATACAGTCCAGAAACCCTATCTCTCAGACATAAGTCGCTTGGAAGATTAGCATCTTTTAGGGTTTCCTGTATCAACTAGCACAAAATTCTTAAGCTCAATAATATTCTTAATTTCAGGACCGTGGCAGCAACCTGACCGTCCCGGCCCGGTGGGAAGACAGAAACCTTCGCAAGTACCTCAACAAACCAGAAGTCGGTGAGTAATCTCTCAGCATTCAACGACGCACAGCAAAATGTCACTGTGCATAGTCTTGTTCATCTCCTTCTCTATCTTTGTCATGCTCAAGTGGAAAGAAGAGACAAGACACATTTCAGAACATCACTTACCTGAGTGTCGCTCGTACAAACTTCGCTAATTTAATATAAATCGTTTGTATAAAATCACTGCAATTATAGTTAACAGCTGATGGATTAATTGGCGACACTAACAGCCGCCCGGATCCGCCCGCTAGGTTAATTGGTGGTTTTTATGTGTAATACATAATCATGTCCTTTTAACCTGTTTCTAAAACCTTAGACTGCCTCACAGTTATGAAACTAAACCTTCACACGGTCCACGCGATCAGAATCGCGAAATATGAGAAATAGAATCGGGATGATACTTATAGTTTGCCTATTTTACTTTTTGCCAGCAGATTCTCACCATAAAATATTGTAATTTTTCCATAGTTTCATCAAATTGGGATATGAAATACCAATTCTTACCTTCCCCAGATAAGGCCAGTCGATGGATCGGCGGCATTTACGACTACGGAGCGAAGTCGTGGAGGTGGGGCGGCGACCTGCGCAAGATGCACTACCAGTCCTTCTCCAAGATGAAGAAGATGTCCCCTGAAGAGCTCAAGTGGCACTGCATCGCTATGATACCAGAACTGCTCTACAGGTATGTATAGATTGTGATGAGAGCTGAATAACGTTTATGGTTTTTTAAGTATTTCTCTGTTATACACCCTAGGTTAGGTAGGTTAGGTATTAGGTAGGAACGTGCCTACTTCATTGAGTGGAATTTTACAGTTAGTTCACGTACAATATTTATATTTTTTTTAAAGCGTCTCAGTAGATCAAGTTGTAAAGACTAACCTTGCTCCCCTCACCCGTAATTTCACAACTTTATCTTACTTACTATACATCTTGAAAATATTAGTTTATTTTGAATAGCTGGTAAGATCTTGTGACTTTTTGCAACGAATACTAAAAAGCAGAGCATATTATTCCTACATAATTTGGTTACCACGACCATCAAATGCCGAGTTAAAGCAAACAAAACGCAGTCCTGTGAAACTCGATAAGTTTTACGACCCGTAGCCTGAGTAGGTGCTTTGTCTCCGGCCAAGGTGACGTCACCAACACTATGCCTACAATTTTTAATAGTCACACATTGTCCCAAATCTTGAAGGTCATGGACTACTTGGCGCCTTCTTAAAACTCCTGACATTCAGTTTTTATGGGAATGTTAACAGTTATATTTAAAGATGTAGGTCGGCTTGTTATTACTTCTTGGTAATGATTCACTGCTCAATAGTATTAACGGTCTTTTGGAAGTGAAACAAACCTTGTCTTACACTATTCATGAGTTGGACATTTACCGCAAGCTCGATAAACGTGTTATATCTATTCGATTCTGATTTCTCAAATTCAGTATTCTCGATTTAATAAAAATGTAATACCAAGTACCCTATTAAATACCAAGAAATTTTCTAGCAGAGTATTTTTTTTTCTCTTCCTACTGGTACGGCATTTGCATAAATAAATTATCGATAAATGAGGAAAGAATAGTATGAGTGAAGTCTGCCAAGGAAACTGAATTGTACTCGTTTTCACATTTAGCATATGATAATAGCGAAATTTGATATTTTTGAAAACGAAAGTATTTTGCATTCTGACGTTTCCCAATACTGTAAAAAATGTCTTTTTACAATGATTACGGTTAATGAGTTTATTTAAAGTAATCCCGTTTGTAATGAGCCGTAATTCCCCGGTAACATTAAAAGCGTTCCCAACATACCTCATTACGCATTGATTTGTTTAATCACGAACAACACTAATTACCACAGGTGGGCGCCACGCAGCTGCATCGAGGCTCGCCACTTCATCTGCCAAACTAAACTGCTAAAGATGCCAAAGGCCAAAGTGAAGACTTTTAATCGCCGTTGGCAACGTCAGGGTGAGATCAACGAAATCAACGTACCAGCGATCAGCAGGGAAGTCAACGACCCCATGATGGTAAACGACGTCACAGCGAACCCTGTCCACAACCCGAAGTCGTACGATCTCCGCCCGAACCAGCCCCGACTTGGCCCGAAGCGGCACGGCCCGCGGCCCAACAGCATCCGTGGCACGAGGAACTACGATCTGAGGCCGAATGAACTTAAGAAACGTCAGCGACCCTCGATTCGCCGGCGGCTCAAGAGACCGTTCCCAGGGTAAGTCTTACATCACTCTCAACGAAAGTTAAAATGTGTAGAAAGTATCGTTGAAACATGAAATCACTATATCATGTGAACTGTGTCAATATTTCCAATGTAAAATATTAAAGGTGTCACATAAATGTAAGATCGTAATACTTTAACTTTTTACGGCCCACTCTTGTGGCCAACTTTCCTTTATAAAAGCCATCTAAAACCAAGTGCTAAGATACTCGTACCATGAAAAAGAAATACATTGCCCATTAATAATACTTAATGTTTGCCCAACTTTCTCCATTACAGACAAAGTGCAATCAATTTTCCCGATCGCGTACTTTCGAACAAAAACACATTAAATGTACATTTATTGCAAACATAGATCACATTTACTACAATCGTTTGGACTTAATCGGCCAATGTTTGGAATGGGCCAATTATTGGGGTTTATAATACCAATATTTGGTATGAGTAACAGATACAAGAGATTTTAAACGATTGATGTTACTTGTTCATTTCCACTGCGAGCGAACAGTCCATCCAAAGAATGGGAATTGACTTTAGAGTTACATTCTACAGATGTATTTTACTGTTCAACACGTGTGCCGGTTTTGATACTATTGACTAAACTGAAAGAAATATTTCGAATTACATACAGTTTAAATATTTTTGGTTGTGTAAGGATATATAATACATGCAATATATAACTTCCGTTACTTAAGTGTATTAACTAAAACAAGAAACAAAGCTTTCACAGGGACGTGTCCTGGGGCCTCTATTTTAAAATCATATATTTGTTTGCCCAGTTACACATGGAACCGGCGCGACCCCGAGAGCTCGTACCTGCGCAACGCTGCGCTGCTGCGGTCGGGGCGCACGGGGCTGACGCCGCAGCAGGTGAACGCCAACCTGGCGCGCCTGCAGCACCTGCGCGACAAGCAGCTGGCGCGCCGCAAGCGCCTGCGCGACGACGACTGGCTCGAGCACCAGCCGCGCCCGGCGCTCGCGCGGACCCGCGCCCGCACCTACACCGTCGACAACAACATCAGCGCGCTCCACCCCAAGACCATCGTCGAAGAGTTCAACATGGACTTCCCGCAACAACCCATCGCGCTACCCCAACCGAAACACACCAACGGCTAAACGATCGACTTACATTATCGTTTAATATCGATTGATATATCGATTATTCCTCGAAATTAATTTTAAGTTCCTCGCGAATTTTCCGAACTATTTCCGACTTGCTTGTTTTATTTATTCATGACACTTGAGGTTGTTCTAATTCCTATGATTAGTATAAAATCTAGTTATGAATAGTCCCGGTCTATTAATGGGAAAATTAGAATTTTGGAAGGTGTGTTATTGTAGACGTGTTTAAAAGCATTTATTAGGGATGGGACACGTACCCTTGGCTTTAGTAATGTAGTCATCTCCTTTTGTGTCCTGTCTAGCCATCACGTCAACATCTG
This sequence comes from Trichoplusia ni, assembly GCF_003590095.1. Taxonomy (NCBI): domain Eukaryota; kingdom Metazoa; phylum Arthropoda; class Insecta; order Lepidoptera; family Noctuidae; genus Trichoplusia; species Trichoplusia ni. The sequence continues at coordinate 5,013,536 of NC_039494.1, forward strand.
CACATTACTAGTCTCAAGTGTCATCTTGTTCTTCTTCTCTTTCTTCTAGAGTAGTTTGAACGTACGAAGTTATCCTACTCGATACAAATTCAGCTTCATCCATACTTAACAACTGCAATCCAGTGTGATTCTTGTCAATGTAGATGTAGTTACCACAATACGACATGTTCTATCGTAGTGTTACAGAAAATTTGATGTTGTATTACGATTATTAAATTAAAGCTTTTAATTCATCCGTGTCTGTATCAAGAGACTCTACGCCATGTTTTTTAATGTTAAGTGGAGTATTAAAATCAACAAAACATTACTACAATCTACGTAGGTATTAAATATTAATAGATCTAACTATTTAAGTCAGGGGAGCTAGTTAAGCGATTATTAGTTTTGGGATGTTACATCATCTTTTCATAATTTTAATGTTTTTGTTTTTTTTTCACATGTTTTATAATCATTTATAATGCTGTGCTTATCTGTGAAGCGCGTGGAGGTATCTGTTTTATTTGTATGTATTTATAATGTACTAGTCAGTAAGTTTTATGGAAATATAAATCTAGAATACTAAAATGTTTAATCTTATCTATAGTTTCAGAAATGTTGATAATATTAATGAACATAAAATATTACTGATGTAGGCACTATAGATTGTCGGAAGTATTCTTCAATTTTTACTAAATCTTAATATTAACATTCTCACTGTCTTTAAGAATATTTATTAAAATGAATAAGTACCTAACAACAATGTGTCGTACATCATGATTGGCATTTCGTGTTTAATTAGCTATGTAAGGTTACGTTCCATAATTTTGTTATTTTAGTTAAAACCTAATAAATTAATATTTTTTTACTAAACTGCCAGTTATGTGAGTCCTCGCATTTATGAATATTAAATCACATTTTATAAGTTCTTGTAAAATATTTATAAGCAGTCATATTTGCACTTTGAATGTTAGATTAGACTTCGAAATATCGTCGGATTGACATTCTATTATCAAAGTTATTTGTGGTATTTAATGTTTTTCTCAAGGCCTAAGTGTAAGATCTTTTAGAATATTTTTAAGGCCTTCAAAAGTTTGAGAGTGGCCAAAAATTTAACAGTTCTTTATAAAGCTGTCATATCGTAATCTCTATAAGTGCCATCCGCTATAGTTCGAGACTTCTCAAATTAACATAAGTCTTCAACCGTCTTTAAACTTGGTAATACTTTTATCCTTAAAGTTTTAAACTATCCGACGATATTTGAAAATCCTCGTTCAGTCATTTCAAATTCATTAGAATGTTACAATCGATTCACGTCTAAGCAACATGAATCGACATCGATAAATAGTTGTAGTAACTTATGATTTTAGTTTTCGCGACCCTAGTCCACTAAAAAATAAAAACTAGTGACAACTTAGTATTACTATCATACCTCAAAACAATTCTTGAAATTATAAATAGGTAATTACTGTTTCCCTCTAATATTTTTACATTTTTCACTTATTTTTATCTGTAAATACTACTTAATTGTAAATTTTATAGTAGCAACACCGAGGTACTGTGAATTTGTTTTTGAGCGAGTAATGAACTTATTTATAGGATCAAAATAACTCCTTATTCTATTTTAAGTATTAATATTTACTATTATAAGGAAATAAAGAATCATCAGAAATTATTGAATTTCATTGTTTGTTACCCCTTTTACAAAATAACAATTGAAATAGATTGCACCTAGCCAACATATATGTATCTATATATTTGCGATCATTAATTAAAATGACAGTAAACTTGTAACAAACTGCAACAAGCTTGTACTAAGCAAAAATATAACGAAGTTTTGATAGCTCACACAATATTAATCAATTTCGGTTGAGAGAAATTATAAAACTGAACATTCAGAGTCTTTCATTTATTTCCATTAATACACACCTAAACAATATTTTTACTTATATAAAACAATATGTAAAAAGCCCAAGGCTAGCTTCCTCAGGTTTTGGTGACATCAACAATCACTGCTCGGCGCTCTGATCGATCTATTACGACTATATCCGACTTTTTGGAAACAATACTCCCGTCACTGATGATAGACCGTCTTAGCTATGCCACACATCTTTGCGGCTTTTGACGCCTAGTAAGACACGTTTGCGCCAGTTCTCATTGCCAGAGAGAGTGGTGAAGCCCTTATTATCACACGTCTGGACTCTACTTGGAGGAAGCATTCGCTGAGGTGCCATATATCGGGTATACTCTGCAAGCCATATTTTTCAATTCCGGAGAACTATGATGGGGCATTCGATTTGCAAAAAATACATATTACTAGCTGATGCCCGCGACTTCGTCCCCGTGGTTAGAAGATATAAGTTATGATTTATACCTGCCCTGTTTTTTCACATTTTCCATTGTATCTTCGCTCCTATTAGTCGCAGCGTGATGTTTATAGTTTAAAGCCTTCCTCGATGAACGGTCTATTCAACACAAAAATAATTTTTCAATTTGGACGAGTAGTTCCTGAGATAAGCGCGTTCAAACAAACAAACAAACTCTTCAGCTTTATATATTAGTATAGATTATGATTTAGAGCTACACCGAGAACAAACCAATCAAATGTATGTTTTGTTTCACAACGCCCTCTAGCGTCGAGTAGCATAACTAAAAAAGCTAGTAACGTTTTAAGTTTTACCCGCTAAGACAGAAAAGCTTTATAAAAAGCTTTTATTCGATTTTTTAATAGTAAATAATTAAGGAAATAATGCAAATAAATATAATTCCAGCAACGAAAGAAATATTATTTTTTAACACACCTAAAAGAAATTAAAGCGAATTGTGTTATAAAGCACAAATAGATGGCGCTGCTTAACAGAGCTTGTTACTACAGATACAGAAGCTGATTTATACAATTTAAGATTATATATCTTCAGCGTATATCGTATCAAACGTTAACGATATCCGTAGCAACCGTTTACTCTTAACGTTTTCATTTTTAAAGTTTTGTCTTTACCTTTGACTTTACGACAGACATAAAAGCATGAAAACTTAAACGATACAATAAATACGCGATAGCTTATATCGTTTACGTATCGTATGCATTATGAGAACAATTCGATCCCTCGATCATAACTCAAACCGAAATTCAAAATATCGCCTTTAGTTAACAATATGACCAATCAAATTGACTGCTTTTTTAAACGAAAATGAATAAAATAGAACAAAATCACGATAAATATCTACATAAGTAAAGCATGGCAAAGCTATTTACTGTAAGACTTCCAAAAAGTCGGTTTACCAAATTCTCATAAATCCGCGAAGGATCAACGACCCATTGACCGAATCCGCGTAATTTCCACCTCCTTGGTGAGATGTTACGATACCGTTACCATGGCAACCGCGGCCAAACAACGACTCACCACATTACCCTGTACCAAGAAACAAAACGTAAACTTTCCTTTTAAACCTGTACCAAATCCATTGCTGTATTTTTTTGAGTAAGAGTGAAAAAGCTATCGACAAAAAGCGTAATAGGATCAAAATTCAATTTCCAATCCAAGTTTTTCTTTTCATAATAGACGGTTGAATGTAGTTAAGCATATAACATGCAAAAGTATATTTTCTGCCATTGTGTTAAGGGTTACGATAGAATCAATAGGAAACATTCTGGTCAGTACAATTTGAATGGGAAATGGTATCTGAAATGGTTGTTTTTATGGATCGAGTTCACTTATCACGTGAATTTATAGCCGCGCTACATTTTTCTATCATGAAAACCGCGGTGTTGTACTAATTTTAGCTTTTGGTTGACGCTGTGACCTAGAGAAGGAACTGTAAGTATTTATTAATCAAAATGTAGCTCCGACTTGAGCTTAAGCATCAATATAAGTCAAACACCTTAATTCTTCGCATTATACAGTTTTAAGGCATTAACATTACAACTGAATACTCGGAATTAGGATCATAATAATTTATCGTAAACCGAGCGCGGTTTGTCTACGATAAGACATACAAACTCGTAACTAATCAACAATCGTAGCTACATATGTACTTAACAGCCTTTTTTTTTAGCCAGAAAGGAAGCCAGGCCTAATTTAATATTCTTACAAACCAATAAAGCCTTATAATAACAATATCTTACTCCGTAATTATATCAAAACTAATTAATATAACATTAAGTGAATACAGTACTAAAACCGCTCTGACTGAAAATACACACCAACATTTAATAACAGCCAGTCGCATTTAAAGCCGCTGAATACATCCTCTGTTTAGTCACCTGTAACCTCGGGCTGACTTTGACAAGACTATTTCAGTCACATTCTGCATAAACCCGTCCACAAGTCGCGACGGCCTATCTTGGTCATTTATCGCATAGCTTGTAAGACGGAATGTTTGTGAATTTACTTAACACCTAGTTTGTCGCTTTGGGAAATCAAGTAATTATATATTTTTTTACCTAATTTTCTCTTTAATTTACACTTTGGAGTTTCTTGCCATTTCTTTTCATAAGAATGACAATTAATTGTCATTGGAGCCGTGACCTAGAGTCAATTTTGTAACGTTTTGAAAGTGCCTAGAGTTTTCCAGGCACTTCCAAAACGTTCACTTGAATTAAAAACTTTTCATTTTGATTTATGAAAATCAAAAGTGGGTCAATCGGTAGGTTACAGTAGTGAGACCTTGATCAGATCGAAACAGCCAAATTGCTCTTACAATTCTCCTATTGTGGCGCTAACTATGCATCTGGAGCAACTTGCAATCTTGAGTTCAAATCTAAGCCAATCGTTTAATCGGTAAAAACAATTTGGCTGCCAAGCAGAACAGCTATATGGTTCCTTGCCAGTTCTTGTTTACATAAACGAAACTTTGAAGACCACTTAAGTTTTATATGTTCTAACTAAGTAAGAAACTAAAATGAATTCAAATTAAGCTATGAATCAATATTTGGGAACATGAAGAACGCACCGGGCATCTAGATTCTCGCAAACTTTCGCCTGAAACTCCTCACATCGTTGTGCTCATACCAGAGGGTCGTGATTCCTCGTCTCTGGAGCTATGTATTTCCTAATTATTATCTCCCACCATTCACCGGCTTTGGCTTCAAAGGATTATCACACCCCACTAGCACGCTGTCTTTCCCTCCACAGTACAACTAACTAAACACCTAAACACTTCAAATAGCTCATATGTTTTTGTTTTCACGTACGCTTCGCTTCTATGGGTACTTCAGATGCCTCATCAAGCAAGATAATCCTTAGTTACCTTAGACACCTATATGTGGATGTAAACACATGCAACTCTTGATACGCAACAGACTAATTGTGAAGTAAACATGACCTTCCGACTAAAGTGGGTTAGTTCGCACAATTACCGAAGCGATTAGCTTTAACATTACTTAGGGGAGCGATAGTTGTGACCCAAATACGGGGAAACTGCGTAATAACCGTGTAGAGTGCGTGGCCCTGGTCAGCAAGAAACAAAAACGGAGAGCTAAGATAATTTTCTCCATTGACTAAAACTGTGGGAATGCACAAATTGGTTATATGACTAAAAACAAACAACTCCAATTATTCCCAAAAAATATTGGATACATATTTTTACTTTATCGCACGAATAGGTAATAAAATGAAGATGATAACTTGAAATCTCGTGTGATGTTACTTTTAATGACAAGTGACGTTATAAGCGATTACCATTTAGCTAAATCAAGGTCTCCAAATATGCCTAATATAGTCACCTTTTGTCTAGACACTAGACAACAAGGTTTCGTGGTATGTCAACCATCTAAAGTGCAGTCACAGAGTCACAGCCAGCACCTACTAACAATGACTGTATAGTGTATATGTCAGCACATATTTGCATAAACAGGTCATTTTACCCAATTATCGATCGTGCACGATACAGATCTCGCGTGATAGACAGTACATCTAGTATAGTTCTAAAACCTACATTACCTACCTCTATGGTCTATCGACCGGTCTTTACAGGCAGTTCCGGGATCCATGCATATTGAACAGTAAGCATCGGTTACGTGTATTAGAAGGATAGACAAAAAGATAGCCATGAGAAACCAGTTGTATAAATTAAAGAGATAATAAAATTTCATTATGAAAAGTGTACAACAAACTTACTTGTACACTTGACGACCTCCGTGGTCGAGTGGCGTACGCACCGGTTTCAAGGTGTCGCTAGCTCTGAGGTCCCGGGTTCGATCCCCGGTCGGGTCAATGTAAAAATTCACATTTGTACATTGTCTCGGGTCTGGGTGTTTGTGGTACCTTCGTTGTATCTGAATTCCATAACACAAGTGCTTTAGCAACTTACTTTGGGTTCAGATCAATGTATGTGATGTTGTCCGCATTTTATTTATTTATTATTATTTACTTTGATCGTTTTATACTCCCCCAGTGACTTTTTAGGCAGTATTGTAGTAATCACAAATAATAATATCTTATAGTAGTAAAATAATTTCCAAAATCGTTTCAGTATATCCTGAGGTATCCCGATACAATTACAAATGATAAAACGTTTAATAAACGATTTCTCAGTAAGGACCCACAACGCAGGGGTTCACCCAGACTCAGGACTAGGATTCGTGGATCACACAAACGCTCGTTCTTTGCGGGTGTGGACGTCACACGTCCTGTATATAGCACTTGGCTACCGCTGACAAACAGATTGATTGTTTCGTACTTCGTGTATTGGCAAAAACAACCAGTTTTAAATAATAGCCTATTTACCGCTTGCTCATAGGAAGTATTCCAGGAACTACTTCGATTTCATGATGTCATTCTATATCACAAGGTCAATAAAAGGCTTTTGCTTAACTGTTAGTGAAATCAACACGCCTATAAGATTCTTGGAATCACAGCGGCTATACAAACTACATAATTTGTTAGAGCTATTGAAATTGATACAAAATTTTAAATACAGTCAGCTCCGGCCGCTGACGAACTAATGCAAAAACTACTGCAAAAAGGCTTAGTATTGGATTCCAGTAACATTTTCTGGTACTGTATATAGTTACTTAGTTTTCAACTCATCACAACTTCGACATTTACTCTTTTATTTTCTAAAACTTAACATATTCCCCGGTAAAGCTGGAATCAGAGCTAGACACTGGACAGGACGAGCTAACATCACCATAATAACAATGGTTATTCTTCACCTGCCAATCAATGGCTCACGTAAAGGTCAACACAACCCTATAGCAAAAACACCCAAAGAGTTCGCTTACCGCTCATGTCAACATCAAATCTAACATCTAAACACCAATAAAGCAGCTTGGCCGAAGGTGGTATAACAAAATACATATATTTAAAACAAAAGGAACCATAAAACTTGAAGTACACCAATTTACAAGGGAGGTGACGCAAATTCAGTTCAATGGCATTTGAATGTGCCACGCAACTGATTTACTATGCATAGGGGCTGTTCTTAGCTACTGAAGTCGCCACGAAACGTTTGAAGAAAGCGGTTTAGACAGAGGTTCTAAACATTGTCTTATACCGAGACATGGGTAAAATAATCTATGTCTTCTTCGTTCTTTTTAGTCCAATACATGAGGATGAGCATGTAACTTATGTCGTTTCGGAAATTAATTGCTAAAAGCATCCCACACAAATACTATTTTTTTCATTTTAATTGTATGTTTCCAGTTTAAATTAACTTCCAAGATGTTTAGGTTGAGCACCTCTGGTCCACCGTCGTGGTAATGAACTTGTGTGATATCGAAGGTGCCTGAACTTTGATAAATGGCGCGATATTACGAAGGTCTGTTGGAAACGCTGTATAATTAACTAGCCTGGATTTAAGTGTACAGTTTTTATGTAAAGTTAGAGGAAAAGTGATTTATTTCGTGGAAAGCTGATGTCCGATATAAGAATACACTATAATACTAAATAAGCAAAGCGCCAAAGAGAATATATTTTGTAGAAATAATGGAAAGCATAACACTAAAGCAAATTGGGGTAAGAGACAAGTTAAATATGGATTAAGGAACCAGCTTGTTATATGTCTCGTAATAATTTTGATATCACATTAAATAAGTACTTATGTAATATTCTATGTATTTCTAGATGTTTAAACACATACACACACACATGTTTACATAGTATTGTAAACAGCCAGTACCGTTTCCTTTTACATTGCAAAGTTTATTTATTTGCCAAATAAAAACAAATAACGTTTTCTCTTTTTCAAGTGTTCCATTTTTCAAATCTAAAAGTAACTAAATTAAAGCAAAGCCGCGGGTGTCTTGAGCCAGAACTAAGTTATACTCCAAAACATTTAAGTCTTTAAAGTGGAACAAACGCGACGCGAGCCAAAATTTATCTAGGAGCTTGCAAACTTAGCTCAAAGTTACGCCATGTTAGAAAACAACTATGAACTCGACATATTGTTGGTGCAGACTATACTAATATTATAATGATGACTTTCCATGATGCTGAAAATAAAAAAATGCCTAATTTAACAGCATGTATTTAACATCTATTTCTTGCGAATCAAGATCGATGCTACTAAATTAGATACTACTTACATTTAATTTGATAATTGAGAAAAAGAGAAAATAACATTATAGTACCTAATTGTGATTACAGCAGTTTAGATTCCCACGGCCTCCTTTCCTAAAGACATAAAAACTTGATCACTACGCTATCAACAGATATGTCAAAAACAATAAAAAGTTATTTTGGACGAAAGCGTCATTTCTTACCCAACTTAAGCCCAGTATCCACCAAAACAGAGAAAACAGAAAACGTTATGTCTTCTGAATAGCGTTCGATTGCACCATTTCCACATCGCCTGTCCTGTTTCGCTTTGGTGATTTCCACCTGATTGGTTTTTTCAAAGTTACTCCTTCAAAATCTCTCCTTGACTTCTCCGCCTTCTGCTTCGGTTGATATGCGATGTATGCGCCGTCCTCTTCATCATCATCATCATCCACAGCCTTTATCCTTCCACTGTGTGGGCATAGGCCTCCCCTTTCTGGCCGTCCTCTTCACAGCCATAATATTAGTTTAAGACGTAGTGGCAGATCCCCTGGGCCTTACTTACCAATTACAATTACAACCTTAGCCACTTAACTACACAGTACCACTTGACTACTAGTGTCATATCCAGCAAGATAATAATTACTTGATACAGCTTTTTGTATGCCCACATTATGAACGACTTAAGTCGTGTGTCAAGTCGGCCAGTATTCTTCTTTCTCTGACTAGCAACTTTTGTCATTTCTAAAAGAAGGTTTTAATATTTACTTTGGTCAACATTAGAAAGAATGGATTAAAAAAAACAGTATGCTTTTATAAAACTTTGATTTTAGTTTAGCATGGTAGAGTTGCAAACGATACAATCAGCGAATAGCAGGCTAATGCCGCTTAATTAATACACCTGCTACATAAAACAATTACAAAATCCATGTAATTGTAATGCAAGCCTTTTATTATACGAAGCTTGATGACGAATCGATGAGGGTGCACGGTCAAGGTTTCATTCGATTACCGTTCGCAAATTGTCACAAAAGAAAATTATAGGTATCGATATGTGACTCGAGTAATAGATTACACAATAACATCTAATGACAATGCATTATTAAAGGTCATATCACTAAAATACTACTTAATGTTTTTGCAATCCTGGAAGCGTGACAGAACTATACACGGCATAGATCGCTGTCACTTTTCCTCAACTACATTCATACTACGTAAAGAATCCGTAGAAGCATTTTCTAGAGTCGTAAGTTAAAAATAGAACGATAAAAGAAATGACAACTTCTAGGTCAGCCGGTGCATAAAGTATAAACTGTAGGCCTGTAGGCTTACTTTTATTCTGATGACTATTTATAACTGAACACTTTTATGAAGACTCCTTTCTATATTTTCTAGATAGTAAGTGTTACATCGAATTCAATTCTTTGACATCATTACATTTTTGTAGAATGTCGGGACAGAAATGTGGGTTACACGGTGTCGTAAAAAGAAGACAAAGAAGAATTTGAAAAGAGAAGGTTTAAATGTTATAGAAGTTCTCTGAGTTTCACTTTTATTTAATATTCTAAGACGTTTTAGCACTATAAATAAAACTTGTATTGTTATTCTTGAAACTAAAATCGATCGTTTAGAGCACCCTCGAGTGGAATACTTTATTAGTAGGGGCTTATAATGAGCGAAGAACTTCTGAGTTAGAAAGTTTTTGCCAAGTATTGCGCCAAAGGCCAGCTTTATTGTTTTTCGCTAAATTATTTTTTTCTTCTCTAGTTTGAACTGATTGCTAATAAGTTTATAATACGCAAAAGGCAGGTTTTCGCCATACAGTATTTAATTACATACATTTTGTGATACAGGGAAATTGGATGAGAACTGCCTACCAGGATTTCCATGAAATTTCCTTTTGTTTTCAGACTTACTGCACTGTTCTGAACAGACTATGGTCCACCAAAAACTGATAAAGTATTACGTATACAACAATTTGTAGTCCTTATATTGCTGCTTTAAGAGTTGTTGTGCTAAGTTCTGCTCAAAAAATGTATTTAAGATTCCAGGCATTCTTCAAGCGTTTTTTCTCTAACATCTAAACATTTTGATGTAAAAACAAAGGCGAAGGCAAGACCAGCAATGTAAACAAATTGAGTCATCGATACTAAATACCACTGTAAACAATTACACTGTAAACAAACCAATACACTATATTTTATGATCCAGGAAAAAGTTTTTCACTATCCCGATGACAATTTTAACAAGACACATTGAAAGTTGCGATCGTCCTCAAATTTGTGGCAGTTTGAAGCGTCAGCGGAGGGCGGGGAGTGTCATGTTATGCTTGCTACCAGTGGCCGGTACGACAATAACATTGGTCAAGGATATAGTTTAAATGGAATGGCAATTAGTTTGGTACCATGAGCTTCTATAGTAGAAGCTTTTGTTGTAGTATTCTGTTTCATCGTTAACTCTACCTATGAATACCAATTACTTATTTGAAAATGTATATTCAGATCTTGACAATACCTAGTTATACTTACTTACTAATTGTTAACATAAGCAAAATTATAAATCTGTTTAGACAGTGTTAATCAGGAAATAGTTTTAATTGGATAATGTTAACCCACAATCTCAATGGGCATGTCATCCTATCTCGCATAAAAGTCATATCCAGAATGTTTTAATCTATGTGAAACAGTGGTGGTTACCGAGGGTGGCACGTGTCCAGCGGTCAGTATTCGCCCCGCGGCCGCCCAGTGCACGCCATGGTCTAACCACTGACCACTATCCACCATGACAGACGACATACCAGGTGACTGTGTTCTTATTTTGAATCTATACACAAATTGGCGCGTGAAATTTTATACTCTGTGATCATAACCCATTTTATTTTATTTTTTATGTCGTAAATGCAGGTTTCATTCCAAGTTTTTGAAATTGGAATAGTGTTTACTATGACCGTTTGTGACTCGTTATGTGTATTTATGTAGCCATTTTGCAGTCGTTCCGTTTGCAGTTTTGATTTACTTAGTAAATAGTGTTAAGGTTATGTCAATGTTCGCTTTACATTTATGACTTCAACCCTTTTGGTCATGCTTATGTATAAGGATTCGGAGCATTTGTTGTAAAAGTACTGGCTGCTTATCATTCTGTTTAGTTGATTGTTGATATCTGTTAAGTAATTTCTTTGTATTCTAAATCATTGTTTTGGTTATTAAAAACATTTAAAAGGGGCAGACAGTTCATATAATACAACACTAAATCACCCACAACAACTTTATTACATACAACTTCTCGACGTGTACATTGGTTGTACCCTCTTTGGCAAATGTCATTCACCTTATCAGTACAGTGGGCCACAAGTCCGTAATTACAGTTTGACATTAACATCGCTTGTATTCAACGTAGTAATTTGGATATTCGTTACTCGTTATTACCAAGGGCGCGAGGTAGACCGTACATTAAAACGTCTAAGAATTCCATACAACCCTACAAGGTTCACCCCAATTTTGAAATAGTTACATATTTTGGCGAGAACGTATGTAATTATGGAATAACTCTCGTTAGTAAAACATGGTCTTATGTACATTGAATATGTTAGTAATTTCAATATCGAGGCTAATCAGAAAGTACTTGTGAGTGATTTTAGTAGTCACCGTTGCAGGCCCCATTAGGCCTTTTCCTTGTTTTCCCGAGTGTAACGCTAATGACTTCTACACGTCGACCCCTAACCCTTTTATTGCTTATGCCAGAGTGACGGTAGCGCTTGCTCTGCGCGACTCTGACTGGTGTCAAGAGTTCATCCCTCAATCCTCATAAGAACAGATGCGCGAGACGACGCGCCTATCTGGTTCTTAGCCTGTTAGTTGATTGAGTGACAGGTGGCCGTAGTACTACCACTTTTCAATATAAGGTCGGTGAAGTTGTTAAATTGAGAAGCTGCTGAACGTCGCCGGTTGTTACTTTAGGACGTGATGGAAGTTCTCAAGTTCCCTAAACCCAGTTTTGCAATAACACTTGTTACTCCACTTGCAAACTATATGTTGCATGTGCAAAAAAGTATTTAAGTTGTCAGTGTTTCGTTCCGTAAGTTAAATTTTCCCGCCTCTGATGGACATTTGACCTCATGTCGCATAATGTGGGGACACGTACCTTTCGCCTTACGCCGCGTCTGCTCATGATTAAGGACTCCGGTTGGGTCCGAAACTAGTCGGGCTACCCCGATAAATACGCGTAAGTAAACCGTTACATCTTTTAATAATGAATCAGTCTCACGATAGTTATTATAAAAATACGTACCTTTAAATTCTAATATTGATTAAATTAACTGGGTCGCCCGGTAGAAGATAATAAGTCTATATTTAAAATGCAATAGAAAGATTTCTACCGAATGTTTTGCTCTCCTTTGATACGACTATGGAATTGTTGTTGAAAATGAAAATATGGTAGTTCGCAAGAGAAAGTTAGTATGTGATTTAAATTGCTTGTTTTATAGTAGTATGTTTCGATTTTGATATTTAAAAGATTATTGATTGGGTTCATTATATTTGGAGTGATACCGTAAACATGGCAGTTTACAGTGGTAAATAGCATAGATAAAGGCTTTGACATACGTATTTTTTTTTAATTTAGAAAATAATATCATGCCTCGTAATAATGAACGTGATGAAAGTATACATTTATATTTATAAAAAATAAATTTATGCGACATTTATACTTTAACAATTTTCCTATTCTAATGTAAAAAAGCAAAAAATGTTAGAAGACGTGTAAATTTTAATAAGAACCGACTTTATATTTCACGGTGCCTACAGAATATAACATTAAACCGTCATAATTTACGGTAAAAAAGAGGTCTTTTATAACTCGGTGCCATGTAAAGTAATGCAGGCAATGACGTCGTGCATTCAGCCTGATTACCATAAAATAATAAAACACTGGCTACGTCACGCAGGAGGTTAGCATGCGTTTTTAGTGCAGTGCACTCCCTCTGTCGGTGCGCACGCAAAACTATCTGCATACACGAGCATTTCCTAGCAATTGTCGCTTTATCGTGTCGTAAAATTTTACTGTCAGTATTCACTGCACAATCAGCAAACGTCCATGAACACTGACAGACTAATAAGTCATTAACACAATGCAATGATTTAGTGTTAAAGCTATGGAACATAATAACTTTAAAACTAAAATTTTACGAAAAAAATTAAACAACCGATATTTTTAATGGTTTTTTCAAAAACATGACATTTATTATAATTACTTTTAGTTATTATAATAACTTAATCATTATTGTTTAAGACCAGTTTATTCGCACGTATCGATCGAGATAGCCTTTTAATTGATTGTGTCCTTAATCATAAGCTGACGCGTTTGCGTGTCGTAGCAATTTATAAATCGGACTTTGTCCCACGAATTTCGTTGTTAACTGTACATTGTTATTGGTACAAGCGAAAAGATCAAGACTTTTTTATTTATTATACACAAGTTTACCAACAGCTTAGAAGGTCACTGAATATTTTCAAGAAAATTTGCGTATATACCCATATTTATAATTCTTAAAAAAATAATATAACAGAAGGGTAACAATCTATTCCAGATCCATAAATGGGTTTTTAATACTCATCCAAACAATTATTAAACGCTTCTGGAAGGGTAAAACTGAAACCTTATTACTCAAGCTCTCCTGTCTGTCCTCCCGTTTGTCACCAAGCTGTACCTTATGAACCGATATGATAGTTGAAATTTTCAGGGATGATGTATTTCAATGATAACAAATGTAATATTTAATATATAAATCGATAGTAATTAACGTTTGGTCTGTCTGGTTATAAGTTAAACAGGTACCCAACTATAGCGTATTCATTCCCCTTTCCTCTAATAAAGACCTTCGCAGGTAGTTACTAAATTTCACTACCAAAAACCTAGGTTTAATTCTTAGCCTGTAGATCAACTAGATAAAAACAAACACGCAGTCTAGCACTAAACATAATTCACCCTTTTATAACCATTTCACGCGGTAATTTTAGCTTTTGTTGATCGTCTGTCCAGTTTGAAAACAGCTTTGAACTTGATAAGCTTAATTACTCAGCTTGAGCTGTCAACTACTTAATGTAATACTGAAGGCCGAAATTAGCATAACTTATTAAAACAAGTTATATGTGAGATGAGCCCGGTAATGAATATTATGATATAAATGAGTCTGCGGTAATGTTTCTACTAAAAAAAAAAACTCATTTGTATTCACATTCATACATACAAAATAAGCCATAATAACGCAGTAACCGCAGTGAACAAATGTCAGATTGAGAAAATCTGAAAACTAGACAAACCTTACCCTACCGAACCCCACATCCACATGCAACAGTTTTTGGCTTTTCTCATTCAGCATTTACAGGAGAACAAGTGTCAAGTAAGTTCAGTAGTCATATTTCCGCAAGAGTTCAGTTTCAGTCATAATTCTACCAATAGTATTCATTTACTATGTAACTTGTAACAGCCATCAATAAGTCCAGTCATAACGTACGTCATTAGGGCTGCTACGCGCTAATCTGATCAAATCTAAGGTCTGAACCAAGGCCGCACGCCGGATGTTACGTGACCGGCACCTAATGGCTCTTTACATTTTTACTTTCGATAGCCACCGAGTTACAAGTAAGTACTCTGTAATTTGGCTAACCTCTGACGTCATTTGTCATGTATAAATCCAACGTTTCTTGGAAAAGCTATTTTTATGTTAAATTTTTTTGGGCTTAAATGTAGCAAAAGAACAATGGATTAATTATTGTTGGAAAGTAATGGTAGTTTTTCATAGAACTATCATCTCGGCAAGTAGAAAAGTGGAAAACGCAAAGCAGTATTATAGTAATTAAGTCATTAACTTAAAAATCATAAAAGACGACGACCTCCCTTGTACCGCGTAAAATATGTCAAATGTTTTCAGAGCTTATAAAGTTTTGAATAACTTCCTGAAAAATACTAGTCCAACCAGTTATACTGAATAACGTGGTGACTTAAGCGTCAGCTGCCTTATCCCACGATTATGAGACAAATACAGTAATAAAAGTAGGAAACTTTTTTAAGTATTGCACTAGATAGGGCAAAGGCCAGGGACTACTGAAGATTGCTAATTAATTACCTGATACCCAATCACAGAAACAACTAGCAGCCAAACTGTTAAAGGCGGTAAAGCAACGAAAGCTGTAAGAAAATCGAAAATGGGAATTGGCAACGTCTATTCTTCGCATCTATTTTTTTGAGACACTATGTCTCACTTATATTATAGATTTTATCGTTATTTTCTTCTGTCGTGAAGGCTAGTAAATTGTTTCGTCTAAAACATTGACCCCTAATATTTATAGTAACTAGCCATTATTTGTTTCATATTTAATGTACGAAGACCGGAGGTATTTCAGTGTGTTAGTTTCTTTGAGACGGTAATAATGTCTGTTCACTTCACGAATAAAGTATCGAAAAATTTACCAACAATATTATTAAAGTTAACTCTTTCAGTGCCCTACGAGTCTATAAAACAGGTTGCTTTTCTGGAAACGAGAGAGTGCTTTACATTGCACGACGGTACTACAATCATGAAATAAACCCTTTTCTTTTTAATTCTCCTAACTAATGTTCCTCTTTATTCCAAAGAAACGGGCGCAGTGTTCACGTTCGGCAAGTCCCATTTCGCTGATAATGAACCGAGCCACTTCTTCATCAAGAATGATCCGATCGTCGCCATCTCGTGCGGGGACGAACACAGTGCTGTTATATGCCGTGAGTATATTATGCCTTATATGTATGACTAGAAGGGTCTAGTCTTTGCTTATATTAAGCGAGTTTGCAGTTGTAGAATGGGGATAGAACATGGGGATAGCAGGTCAATTACATACGATTTCAAAATATTCACATCAAGTTGTATTTCCACAGAGAATGGGCGTGTGTTCGTGTTTGGCGGGAACGCGTGGGGTCAGCTAGGTTTGGGCCACAAGGATGAAGTCACAAGGCCCAGCTGTGTCAAATGGCTGAAACCACATCGAGCCCTATTCGTGGCCTGCGGGAGAGCACACACTGTTTTTGTTACAGGTATAGTTTCAAGCTTGAGCATGGGACTTAGTTTTACAAGTAAAGGAGAGATGTTTTTCATCATGAAAATGATAAATAGACTAAAGGTAAAATTATTCGAAAATAGGACAACTCCACTGATAACACATTTGTTCAAAGAATTCAACTAAATACTACTTTTTGAACTTCAGAAAGATACTTTACTTATTTTTTTGTCCAGATTCCAACGCGATCTACACTGTAGGCTGCAATGATGAGGGTCAACTGGGCACTGGCGACATGGAACACCACACGGTGCCACAGTACGTCGAGCTGGAAGGGGACACTGGGCCCATCCGACAGATCTCTGCAGGAAGCAACCACACAGCCATACTCACAGGTACCAAAACAGAAGTAATCCTTAAAAAAACTAGAGCCGCCGAAAGAAAATCAAAATACCTTTGCGACTGATTATATTTCAAAATCGCGTCGCTGTATATGTAGGGTGCTATCATGCCGCATGTGACAATAGGCCCTTAGATCATTGATAAATTAACCTATGTAAACGAAACAGAAAGAAAGAGGGAAATCTCATTCAAACATTTTAATCCATCTCTTCAGTGTAGACCAACATAGACCTTATCAGCAGTAACTCCTTAATATCAATTGCCGCCAGACGAGGGTCGGGTATTCGTCTGCGGCTCCAACTCGGAGGGCCAGCTGGGGCTGGGCGAGGACAGGCGCTCCTGCCTCAAGTTCAAAGAGCTCAAGTTCATGGAGAAGATCTCCTTCGTCGAGTGCGGCTACTACCACACCGTGTTCATTACGGGTTAGTTCCTAAAATACCAAATGACCTGCATTGATTATTTAGTCTTCATCATCATCATCATCATCAGCCTATATTCGTCATCTGCTGGATATAGGCCTCCCCAATTACACGCTATCGAGATCTATCTTCGGCTGCTCACATTACACAAATGAAGACGTGCTGTTTTTAGTCTTAATTATCACTATATAAAAGCAAGATCTGTTAAAAAAATATTATAATATATAAAAATAATATTATTAGGGTATACAAGGTTAGCCCTCATAATCATTTCTTCTTTTATACATGATTCGTGAAGATATCCAACGATACAATATACTGGAATACCTTCACTCAAACTGCGGTTTACCTTTGATATCAATTTCTCTAATGTTCGTAGCATGCACGCGATGCAATACCGTTTATCAAAGACAGATTGATTGATAAGTATCTAAAGTATCCTACACATATACTTCTGCATGAAGTATGACGTCAATACAATGAACTTAGAAAGTACGAAGGTCAGTGACCCGTGCCGATAAAAGTTCTGATAACAATTTGCCTACAGCCTTCTATTAACCCCATTATAACACTTAAGTATTCAATTAGTATGCAAAGAGGTTAGCTACCTTTGTTTATAAAACTAGATTTTTCTTTAGATTTTCAGATTATTCTTGAAATTTATTTTTTAGCTTAGGCTAAGAATTTTAAGGTCAAGCCATAAATTTGCTGGACGATAACTTAGGATACCTGTAAATTATTTTACTGAACTCTGTATTTTTTATTGTTGTCCATACAGCAAAAGGTGCAGTTTTCCTAACAGGTGATAATGAGAACCAGAAACTTGGTATCCCAGATAAGCCAACAACAGTCTACGTTCCCGAAGTACTTCCTATAAGCATTCCCATCAAGAGTGCGTGTTGCGGGGCCGCTCACACCTTCCTGCTTTCTATGGATGAGAGCAAGATCCTAGCATTCGGGTCCAATGAGAAGGGCCAGCTTGGTCTTTCGAAGAATGTGGAACACGTAACGGAACCCACGGAAATTGATATGGAGAAAATGTTTGACGGGTTTCAGTTGAAGCTGGTGGCCTGTGGGGCAATGCATACGGCTTTTGTAACAGGTGAGGTTGCCTTTTGTTTATTTATGTAGGAAACTCCTAGAAAATGTTCATTTTGTTGGAGCAGAAGCTCAGAGAGATTGAGGTCGCCAAGCCAAATTTACAGAGTGCGACGTGTGTCGGGTTCGATCCCCGTGTAGGAAAAGCGTTTGTGTGATCCACGAATGCTTGTTCTGTGTCTGGGTGTCTTTGTGCATGTGACTTGATTGTTTGTGAATGAAAAGTCCTAAGTTTTTATCGATTAGTAGAGTTTCTAGTAATTTCAGTTTCAGTTCTTTTCCTCTGTGTACAATCAAGCACATTGACCTACTTTTAAATAGTGTAAGTAGTTCAGTAAGTAGGTGTAGGAGTGTTGGCAGCATTACATTATTATCATAAAATAAAAATTGAAAATTTAGAAAACGATTTATGATTCTCTAAACGCACCTAAAACAATATTAGATACTTCGATTTCCACTCTTAGCTTTCCGTGTTATTACATGGAAAACACCCTATTTCAACTGAATTGACTATAAAACCTTGTTTCAATATCAATTAACGATAATGAGACGTTATACTTGATTGTTAAACTTTACAATAACGAAATGAAACGATTGACACACATACCACCGAATAAATTTTATGTAAAAGCATTTCATTTCACCTTGCGAGCCTACGAGCTTGCCGGCATACATTTAATACCGAATGTAATCGGTTCATTTTCATCGTCACGTCAACATAAACAGTGTGTAATTGGCCTTCGCCGGGGCGGCATGATCAGTAATTCAGTATTCGATTACCATTTGTCGTCGATGGTCGTATAAAACTCAGTTCTCGTTTCAGACAACGGTTTGCTTTACGCCTGTGGTGAGTCCCGACATAATAAACTTTGTTTGGAGGAAATTGACGATGCCGACAACGCAAACGATGGAGTCCCCAATCAATACACACCTAAGCGGGTCACCGCAATGAATGGGCATGTCGTAGACAATGTCGCCTGCGGAGGGTGCCACACGCTACTGACGGCCACTAAGGGCTCCAACGCGGACTTCACCAACAACGACTTCAACGTGGTGGACGAGCAGACCCGCCAGATATCCCTCACCGAGCTCCCGCCGCTACAGAAAGTGCCAGTCATGAGCAAGCCCGAGGAGCACTCGCACGTTATCGAGGACATCACGAACTCTAACGTTGACGTGCACAACACCGATAACGTGAATGGAAATGTGAACGAAGAGGTCGGATCGATAGATTCATTAGAGGCCAACGTCAGTGGCTCCCATATAGTAAACATAAACGACCTTGAAAACGAAAATGGAAGCACGCATGACGCGGCCGATATAAACACAGACGCGATTGATCCGAATCCCCCTAATGTTGAAACAAAAGTTATGGAGGCCATCGAAACTATGGACACTATGGCCGATAAGGCCGAGAGTAAAGTTGAGGAGGTTTTAACTGGTGCTACGGATAAAGTGAATGAGAAAATGGAAGCAGTTGAGGGGCTTGTAAAGAAAGCCGCCGTGGTTGCACCTATTGCACATGATGAAGCAAAAAAAGTTTTAGATTTACCAGATAAGATGTTAGAGATAGCGCATTCACCTCCACCTAAAACACCAATACTACCAGAGTTATTGCACGTTCCTGACTTGTCACAGATTAGTCCAGGGCTGAGTAAACACAGTGATGACGGTCAAAAGAGTGAAGCTGGTCAGTCTGAGAATGAAACTATCCCTTGCGGGTCGGATAAGTCTAGTCCCCAAATGGGTAAAACTAAGACGCAGGCAGTAATGCCTATCGTCAGGAGTGAAGACCATATCGACGTCCCTGAAGACCCAGATCATCCTGAGGAGTGTGACGTGGTAGTGAACAAGACCCCGGAGAAAGGACGATTTGCGCGAATGTTTCAAACGATAAGAGACAAAGAAAACTCTTGTATGGGCAAAGGAAAAGTCATCGAAGAAAAAGTTGTTGGTAAGTTTTAGTTTCTTACGAATAATTTGACCCCTTTTCTAGTGCGACATAATTTTCTTTTTCTTTTTTTTAATTTTCATTATTATTATTCTGTTTTAAAAGTCAACTTAACCCTTAAGAGAGCCCATAACAATATAAACCTCTATCAACAGAGAACGTCCACAAGGGCCTGGACACAGCGGAGGAGAGCATCCACAAGGTCGAGGAGACCGTGGAGACGGAGATCAGAAACCAGACCAACTCCCGGACCTGCACCATTCTCTAACTGTTACGTCTTTGACTAGCTTAAATAAACATTTTTATTATTGCTATCGTGTTGTGTTCTCACTTCAAACATGCTAGGAGAGTATACATCTAATGTCTCAATTAGTGCCCAAGTCAAAGCGAGAAGACAAGTGATATTTTACAACCGTTAGCGCTAAAATGTATGCATATGAGATTCCTTTTCGACTACTTGCGTGAGTTTGATGTGACACTACATAACATTGTTTGTTTTTTCAGCGTTGACATGAGTAGAATCTTGGTTGTCCAGGCGGCTAGGTTATAGGCTATATATGAAAACATCAAGTAACAGTTTTTACACAAGTTTTAGTTTAAACTAGTTTTGTATCTAAGCTCAATCATATCACAGTGGAAATGCAATTACCTATAATCGTACCTACTTATGGGTTCTTATTTTCTGTGCAGGTTGACACAAATAATCAATCTTCCTAACCTGGCATTTGATTGGAAAGATCTTTAAGTTTTCAACCTGAATCTTAATAACCCTGGGACTTTTTTGGGAGTATCGGGGAAACTGCTTCTTGCTCGCTGTTAAACAGTCTATGAAAGGTTTTGCAAGTGGATTTACTCCTACTCCTGTTTCCCCCTTGCTGCTGCTACTGCCCGTCCGTTTCTTCAATGCTGAGGGTCGTGAGCACCTCGTGGAAACGTTGTACTGCGTATAACTATCCGCCATCTATTTCTATCTGCCGCCGAGTGGAGAGCATCATGTATTGTGGAGTTGAGTGGTGCGAATCTGATCCGTCCAACGCATCGTTTCATTACAAATTTTAATTAGAATTAGTTATTTTGTGTAAATAATAGTACATCTTTTGATCTGAAACTGACTCTTCGACTTTTTGCCAACTTTCAAGACGGTTTTCTTTTTGTTACTCCGCAATCAAATAGCTAAACAAAAATATACTTAGTTACCTTACCATAGTAGCTAGATTTAAAAATAAATTGGTAACATGCATGCTCCAACGTTAATAATGACAATACATATATCATTTGGATTCTCAAAATGCTCACCTATTAATTGCCTGTCAATTAATAAAGTTCTAAGTACAGGTATTCTATCTGAAAATATCACCAATCCACGAAGCCGCCATCAGATCACATAGACTAGTCTGGATCGGGAATGAGTCATCATCGCGCTAAGGCGTGATCTAAGGATGAACTTATGTATAGTATAACACGTGCCTATTACTTAAATTATTTAAAACTATCGATACCTTGTTCGCTTGTACCATAAAGAAAAGGAGATAGCTGGGTCTAGGTACTCAGTACGTCTAACCATAATATATGCTATGCATGTGAGCGGTGTTTGATCCCTCCAGTAGAAGCATCCAGCGGCCCCAAGACTGGTTTGCCTCCAACTTCCAAATGGGCCTGAGGCTTTTTCGAATACCCCATATACCTGACCCCTTTCTAACAAGGCCTACCCACCATCAGAGTTACCTACGAATAAAATTGTCATGTCACTTATTTTCAAACTGTATTCCAAATCTGACGTTTCCGTCGAGTTTTTTAAGCACAATGGCTAATCTTATATGCGACTTGACAGAACAGTCTTGGTCTGTTGGTCTGTGTATGTGAGTTTGCGAATGGGATGACCAAATAAAACGCTTATTAAGATTTTTTATATAAAATGGTATTTAATGTTTTATAATATACTTGCATCGTTGAAATGCTGTTACAATATGACTGACAACAGACAGAAGTGTTAACGTAATATAAGCGGTGTTTTATCAATAAAATAATTAAAGTGCTACAAGATGTAAAAATATGTTACCTTCTTTTTAATACTAAGAATTTGTTTGCCTGCAACCAACAAGTACAGTTTGACACAATAACACCAAATAGATTACAACTAATGCACAACTTTAGTACAAAAGTCAGACTTAAATTTAAAGTTTTCTATCCACAGAGGTAACATGCCGTTATTAATAGATAAATTATGTGAGACAACTCCTTAAAATCAACCTAAATATCATACTCCTGGTAGCTATTCAATGGTTAGAAAACACAACAACAATGTATGAGATAGCTTATGTATTGCTAAAACATCACGACGCTTACTTACAAATATTGTTTTAATCACGGGTCCTTTTCTCGAATTCAAAAAATCGAATTAACTGAAAAGGAGGGCAATTCGAGCGCACAATGTTGGCTGCCAAATTGACTAAAATGTAAAGTAATACCTAATGTATATGAATAATTTTAGTCAATTCGTCAAGCACGTAATAACATCTCGCCTTTCACAAACAACATTCATAAGACACTGTACCCAGCTACCCCATACGGCTGTTTAATCAGTGCACGAACTATAAATAGTAACTAAACAGTGTACAGATTCTTAGTGGCAGAACTATGTTTCACCATGGTGTCCCGATGTACTTGGAAGCCGATTTTCCCATGGATGCCGAGCTGCTCTTTAATTTTTCTGCCGATTTCGATGTTGGCGTGCTGTTTAGAAGTGTCGGCTGTCCAAACTCCTGCAATCATGATAAATTACTTTGTTAATACGACAAAAAACAAGGCCTAACGATTACATAAAGACTCGGTACTATAATTTTCAGCCATACTTTCAGTAGCAGCATAGTCGATCATTCTTTTATTCGAACAGAAAACAGGCAATACTTGATTGCAAAGTAACTCGATATCGTAATAATTAATTACATTGTGAAACTAACTTACAGGATTCTGGGTTAAATATGAACATTTATGAAATTCTTTCTGATTTTATACCAAAATTTGTGTTACTCAAAAAGCAAATCACTCATAGAGATGTAAGCATACTAAATTATATCAAATTTATATTTTAAGGAAGACACAGAAGTGAACTTACCAATTTTGTCGAGTTTTGCTCTAACGTTAACAACAGCGCCACAGATTTCGTCAGAGTGGTCGAAATTTTCGCCAATAAGCAGGAGAACCTAGAATCAAAGTTATCAAACAATTACATATTAAACACGAAAATGAATAACAAGACAATATGTATAATATAAGAAACCTTATTCGAATATACATTACTATAAAATACGTGATATATGTCTTAGATATTTATATCTTTTCGAATTGTCCAAATACAAATAATGCATTTATCTAGCGGTAATATAGCAAAAAGAAAAAAGTATATATGTTATCGTAGAATACAGTATTTACATATCACCCCTATCGTAAATTATATTCACCGGCGCCTAAAAAACATGACGTAACCATGTTTAATCTGACGTAACTGGAACTATAATATGGCAAGGTTAAATTAGCAAAAATACTCCCAAAGAATTCAAGGTAATAATAAGGCCGTTAGTTTAACTATTTCCAATGTCACATGTGTTATAGCTTTAACCTTATAAAGTTCATCAAGGAAACTCTAAGACAGCACTCACAGCTAGTTTAGATGCATAAATATAACTCCATCAAAGCTAGCATGCTAGCTAGATCACGAAATACTATAATGTCTGTTAAAGGGTAAGGATATATACATTAATAGACAAAATTTTAGAGTGATCAAAATACATACCACATCTAACCAGAAACGGTCAAGATCAGAGTTGCGTTGCTTCTTTTCGAGACTGATAAGCCACCGGCCGCCCATCTTGTTAGCGTCGTCCTCCCACATAGGACGGATGCCCTGCTTAAAGACTGCATAGTCGTGACCTTGACGCAGCTCTGAAGGCAGCTTGATGTGGTGGTACAATCTGAAACAAACAAAATACATTTTAAAATCATCTGATCATCCCCCACTGGAAAGGTTGATTGAGATAAATGCTTTTTTCAGATGGTTCTTGATTCATGCCTCTGTGTTGTAGGAACAAATGTGGTAAGCATGGTAACTGATTATAAATAAGTTAAATTAAAATTAAAATCTAAACGTTTTTATTTTAAAGAACCAGTGACTTAGTATGTATGGGACACACATGCAGTAAAATTCGTCATGTTTGGCCTTTTTATGTATGAGACAGGGCAATGATTCTTACCACTAAACCAGTAGTAGTAATAAAACAGTTTTTAATGTTTATGTGACTCGCTGTTCATCAGTGGATTGCAAGGTAATTATCACATTAGAATATAAGGACCCATTTTCTTGAACCAAGGTTAGTTGACATTACAGCATTTAAGTTCTTTGAGAAATTGTGTTAGTCAGTTACAAATTGTGGATAATGCCCATGGTTTAACTACCAACCAATGTTATATGTTAGCCCATGGACAAAACTGAATATTAGGTTTTCTTCAAATGGTAATTTTTCAATACCAACCCTCCATGAAATACTATAATAATGAGCCTAATTTAAAGTTTTAGCACTTTATAACAATCATTTAATTTCTGAATCATTTTCTTGGACTATGTGTGGATCAGGATTCTCTCCGATAGCATGGCGGTTCTGAAGGCACTGGACAACTACATCATCACATCGTCGCTGATACAAGAGTGTCACCAAGCACTTGAGCGCATTGCTGCAAGCAACATGGTGACCCTGCAATGGATAAAAGGCCACAGCAGATCCCTAGGAAACGACGCTGCTGATCAGCTGGCAAGGAGGGGATCGGACACGCGGATCTTTGGCCCCCGGCCATACCTGCCTGTGCCCTTTGGCCAGTGCAGGTCATGGCTAAGGCGACAGACTACTAACAATCACAACGATCGCTGGGCTACAGTTAACGGCTGCAGACAGTCAAGGGAGGCGGTCCCTATCCGTTCACCGAAACTGTCTCGCGGCCTGATTGGGCTAAAGCGGGTCGACTTACGAATAGTGGTGGGCTCGCTGACCGGGCACATTCCACTCAATAAACACCTTTTCACCATCAATGTTACAGATAGTCCACTATGTAGAGGCTGTCTTCAACATGAAGAATCAGCGGCACACGTGCTCCTGGAGTGCACGGGGGTCGCGGAATGCCGGGCAGGGATCCTCGGTTCACCGAGCTCCGTCACAGAAGCCTGCGAACGTCCCAGGAGACTTCTGCGCTTCTGGAGGGAGTTGGGATGGCTGGACTGACAGCCTCCCAAAGCCACCTGACGCACAATGGGCCGACTTAGAGCCTACGTGCGGAAAAAGGAGCCCATCACCAAGTACCAAGTACCAAGTGGACTATGTGTGGGCAATCAAGGAAATGGCCTAGATGAACTCGTAACTACCCAAGCACACCTATAAAAGGTTCCTAACTTAATACATAGGAGATTTAAGACTTACAAACTTTATGTTTGAGGTTGATTTAAAACTTAAATATAACTATGTATTGAATCTTGCCAATAAGTACCCCAACTAAATAAAAATAAAAAATCATAATTGACCATTATAAACACTTGTTTTGATTTTTGTCTACAGATAAAAAGGTTTATTTGAAATTGGACCGTCATTAAGATGATATACTATTAGTAAATTATTTTCTTAATTTGTATCTATAGCTACAACTTTTTATGTTTAAATTCATGTTTTCAAAATATTATATATGACATGGCAAAAATCTATATTACCCACTTTACAATATTTTATACTTGAGCTACATGCAATGATCAAACCAGAACTCAAGTGATGTAACAAATTCTTTATAACAGTATCAGCAGATGTAATGTTATCAACACAAATATAAGTCACACAGATAGTAAAGAATGCAGAGATAGTAACAGGTTTCATGGTCCAATACTGCTCTGGCAGACCTTACCTCCAGAAATCTTCCACCGTATCGAAAGTAGTTAATTCAATTAGGTTCTCCTCCCATGTCTTGTTCCTGTCATTATCATAGAACCACAGGCTCCAGGTGTTCTGAAGAGGGTGCTTGATCAGGAACTCGGGCGGGACCTCGGCATTGGTGCTGCTTTTGGTCTCTGTCGTCGCAGACCCCTTGAACACACAAGTCATTATACTTTATACTTATTCCTAACCTAAAAAAGTTATCAGGAAACTTATTGGATAAGCAAAAAACTTGTATTTAAGTATTTATATTGATTTATTACGACTTTTCAGTTATGTAAAAAGATTATATTAGCAGAAAATACTACAAACGCGAAACAAATGCAACAGTGAAAGTTAGTGCAGCCACATCAGCATTTATCTTAAAAAGTAAAGGAAGAACAATATAATGACTGCTTAATGTGGGTAGACAGTTCAAATTATATCACATATTATTGTAAAATACTCACCTCTACTTCTTCGGTATTATTTCCAGCCATGTCACAACTCACAAGAATCTCACGATGCAATTTTTTTTTACAAAAAAGAAAGACAGACGGATATAATGTTGCAATCCTTGTACCTAATGTTTTTTTCTTCATATAAAGGCATTTTTATCACTACCCGTATTTGTAACCAGACACATGGTGTGTAATAAAAAAAAACAATTTATTTACCGGTTCTATCTATCATTATAAAAATAAGCCTAACAAGAGTGTACCCAATTTAACTAAACCAGTAACAAATTTTCTCATTTTGTAAAAACAAGTTGCATATATTTTATAATGGCAACATGAAAAAATGACAAAAACAATCTCCGAGTTGCCCAGAAAAATAATACGCAAATCTTGATCCACAACTACTGTGAACTACTTAATAATTACTTACATGGAGGAACAATGCTATAAGTCCTTCTTAGACTTTAAATTAAATATACTCATACTATAACTCATAAAACTCTTACTGAACTATTCAATTGGAATTATTCGGTTCAAGAATCGATTGGGTATTTTTTAATTGGAAACACTGAACATTTTCTAATGTATATACTCTTTGGAAAACCTCAATTTGCCATTTCCTTCAATTTCAAGTCAAGAGTGGTGCCGGCTTTGCTGTACCATTTAACGATTTGCCGGTTCTTGTACCTAAATATTCTAATAGCAGACTGTGCAATCATTGAATATAGTTAAAAATGTCTGTCCACACCGTGTTATTAGATTTCTCGATCGACCCCGCCCGTCTAGCAGACGAAAATGGCCAAAAAACAATTTTTGGCCAGTTGGAAACCGTGCTGAAGGAGTATGTTCCAAATCTCGTTTTAGTTACTGAGGTAAAACTAGAAGACGGTAGCCTGAAACTCATGACCGGCAAGAAAGGCTCTACGGTATCGGTGAGACTGTTCGATCGTGGCCTCGTCACTGTAAACATTGAATATTACAAAGAGGAGAACGTAGAAGCTTTAATGACACTCAAGGTAAGCGCGCTGTGTGATATATGCGAAATATATGATAGTATAGCACTATAAGGGACCGAAGTGTTATTATATCGTAGTATACGACACACATACGACATTGTCAAGCATGCCGAATATAATCATTCAATTACGCTGAGCGATTTTGATCTCGATCAAATAAGATTGTGTAAGAAAATTTTAAATGCATAAATTGATTTTCTTAAAATTATTTTCTGTTTCATATCTAAGCTCATAGTAATCATAAAAAATGTAATTGATGATAAACATTTAATGACCACAGTCATTTATTTAGTCAAGCAGCATAAACAATAATTAAAAATAATATGCATTAAATTAGAAACTTCCATAAACTGCAATTGTTACTTGTATTTTTTTTTCTCTCAATTTGAATCATATAATACAGAGAACCAAGTGGTTGAGGTCATCATAATGTGAAGTGCTGCGGGTTCAATCCCCGTGTAGGACAAGCATATGTGCGATTCATTCATGCTTGTCCTGAGGAATGTCTTAGATTCCTTAAGAAAGAAGTTGCTTTTTGTTTAAAAAAAAAGGGGTACTTAAATCTTTCAACAAGGTTTCATAGTGAGCAACACCTATACAAGTAAAATATACAAATATTTTACTTAACATCTTAATTAGTGATAGTCAGACATGTGAAGGTTGAGCGTTTTATTTATTTTCTAGCATACTAGACTACTGGAACGTTCGCTAAGAAAGACTTTGGACTGCGGGAGGGTAAAACTTTTCCCAACAATCAAACGTGGTTATAAATTTGATGTTTACCTAACTAGTTCTGGTTAGTGATGGAATGCCAGTATTCAGTAATAAGCCTTTGTTTATTTCGTTTGATGTCATTGCCCCAGTACCAAAGTATTTTGTTTTCTTTTGCTGTTCTATATTATGATTTTTGTCAGATTCAGTGCAATTATTTAATTTATAGATTTTGATACACACTGCTGCTGTAATTTTGTCAGAAATTTGCATTATGATGTTATAGAAATTGAATGATAGTGCAAAAAGCTATGCATTTTTGTGGATTTATATAGTTTCATTTATGCAGTTTTCCTATATAAGTATAATTTATTTGACCCTGAACTTTGAAAATTGCCAAACAATTTTAATCAAAGCCCGACTATAAATCAATGAAATAATACATTCAAGAATTAATAGTTTAATGTTAAATAATTATTTTAGATAATTTTCACATTAATTTATATTTGATATAAAAATGTAAATATGTATCATCCCAATTCAGATGTAAGAACATTAATCATTCAATTGACTTCCTGTGAAAGCAATAAATTGTCAAGGAAAAAGTCTAGTTGGATAAAAAACATTCAAAATTGACAAAGTTGTCTATTGGGTTGACAATGTTACTTATAAAGAAAATTAAAAATGTACATAGTAATATGTACCCATTCATATTGCATAAATCAACTAATTCATCACTTATATTCTAAATAATACTAATTAGTTTACATGTACAATGTACATGTGCAGAAATGAGCATTTATTCATAAAAATGTTTGCATATTAGTTAAAATATACATATATTAATAATGGGACTAATTTAGTTCTTAGAACTTATTTAAAAAGTATTTAGGCATATATTTACTTATTTGTGTACATAAACATGCACTGTATATTATTACATATTTATCACTGTATGTCCTCTGTTACAAAACTTAATTAAGACATCATCACTCATTGAAGTTGCTGAGTAGACTTCCATCAAACATAAAGCTCTTCACTAGACTTTTTACAAAATACAGTTTTCTTTTTTATTTAACGGCGGATGTTTAACACCGCGGCCTACTCAGCAACCAAAATGTGTAAAAGGATACTTAGGTCTTAAGTATTTTAACTCTATGCATGTTTTCTCACGTTTTTTATGGTAACAAACATTTTAGGATAGGGTCCTACTAACATCTTGATAGATGGACCTATTCTTAAAAGTTTGTGTATTTTTTAAATTAACTTGATGTATCATTTTTCCCTACCCATACATGAATGAATGTTACTAACGAATCTTCCAGTATTTGCGATGACGCTCAACCTTATTTGGCCTTAAATTTATAAATACCAAACTGCATGTTAGACAACCTGCATTATTTTCGTTTTTCCTTCTTTATGATTTATTTTTTTAATAGTCGGCGAGGGTTATGGAAAATCAACTGAAAAAATACATCACTCTTAATAAATCTCAAGCTTATGCACCATTAAAGCGGTGCCTCTTCGGCAGGTATTACCCGACTTCAGGTAAGTGGTGTATTATTTTTGAACTTTACATTTGCTGCACATCTGTTTTATTTAGCCGGATTCATACATGGTACTTTTGTCCCAGCGATCGGCGATTATGACCCTTAATTTTACCGCTCAATTGGGCTTTGGGTTTCTGAACTATAGAATCACCGATTGCCGTTCATAAACCTATTAAACATGTAGAACTATCTCATCCTAAGTAGTATACCTATAATTTAATGATTTATTAGTTATTCCTTTGAATAATTATTGTAAATATCACCCATAATTACTTACCAGACCGTATTTTGGATACATCATCGGAATATGTAACGATCATTTCAATTGTCCATGTACCATTTGTTTGCAATAAAATTTAACCAACAATTAAAAACTGATCTGGCCTCCTTACTTCTTTATATATTGGGATAACAAAATAATGTTTAAGTTCAAACATGAAAATTTTTAAACTTGTTGTCAGCAATTAAACGTGTCGTTGATTTTCAGATGAACGTCTTCTTGAATATGATATCGATGCCGTTGTATTCGATGAACAGTCTCCGTTCCAAAGAGTCCAGATCGTCCATTCTAAAACCCTTGGCAACATGTTGGTGCTAGATGACTTACAAAGTAAGATTATGAACATAATGTTGAGCAGACGATTGGTGGTTTGGTTCCCGGATAGGTCTCATTCAAGTTGGCAAGCAATGGCCATGAACGGTCTATCTGTTCGATCACGAATTTAACGTCGTCTACTCAACGTCTGAAGTGTTGTTTATAAGATGTACTAACGAAATTTTATTTATTGCAGACATTTCTGAGGCTGATCTTATATACACTGAAACTCTCATGCAGAGAGGCAAGGAGAATTACGAAGGCAAAGAAATTGTGATTTTAGGTAAGAATTTTACACTTTACTTAAATATAGACCGTTGTTTGACATTGACGTAACTGAAGTATCGCTTTTTAACCAATTCCCGCCATATTGGGATTATAACAGTTTGTATGCATGTATCAAGGCTTGTTAACCCTTTGACTCGGGCCACTCACATTAAATTGATACTCAGACGCCAATCAATAAATTGACACGTCTTGTAACATTGTAACAAACGTAGGTTGGATTCAAAGAGTATTTTTGTAGGAACATAGAATTTAAATGGGGTGTGCGGCAAATGCTAATTTTGGAATTATAGATTCTCCTATGTAGGTAGACTAGGTAGGTAGTTACATAACAGTACAACTTGCCGCTAATACATTCACATACCTTGGAGCAATGAAATGGTTTATCGTCTAAAGAACCTCTGAATTATGATTTTAAAGTCTATTTTTGGTGACACGTATTCAGGGTGTTCGTCTCAAGGCAGGTTGTAGGTTGTACATGCTATAAAAAAAATTGTGTGGCAGGAAGCGATGGCAAATGACCTTCCCAATGGGCCTATTCAATTTCGAAAAGGATACACAGTACACTTTACTGTACTCAGTATACTTTTTGTGTAGATTATCTACTTGGTTTTGATCTTGAGATCTTTAGAGCATTGTCGAAATATACTAAACGGGTTTTATGTTTTTTTATGAACTGTTTAGGTACGTCTATAATACTATACATAAAGGGAGGGGAAAGTATACATAATGGAACGGTTACAAAACTACAAAAAGAATTTTGTCAAAGGCAACTTAAATCTGTTCAAAGAGCTCTCCCTTGAAACCCTTACAAAGAGATGGAATAAAAGGAGGATTATTTTAACCGCCTCTTTTATATAGGTAAACATTGAATAGAATCCTTTAAAGAAGGGGAAAATTCCGGTTTCCAATAATCGAGACAATAAGAATATAACATAGGGGACATGGTTAAAAATCGTGTATGTAAATAAAGAATATATTCGTCTATGTAGATGAGAATCTTTAATGCTTTACAAGGCCAAAACATTGCAGAAATGAGGATAAGTGGTAACTAAATACGAAGAGTAAATAATATCGCGTGTTTCGTGCTGCCAGTGTTCACTGTTTTATCTAAATGATTTAATGTCTACACCGGTAAAAGCAAATAATGTCGTAAGATAAACTGGAAAGTTATATCGTAAGCTGTAATTTCCTATACTTCTTTGAATTGTACACGATTCTATTGTTAATATATTTTGAATGTGCCAAATTATTTTCTACCCAGTGATTAACGAGGTTTTATGGAGACACTGCCAGAATACACTGCTTCTAAACTTCTTATTATCACTATGTGGACTTTCTGTTTGGACTTTAATGAAGTAGTAGTAGTATTAGAAACACTCTTCAAGAGCTTTCATGCACACCATCTGGGTAACAACTCGACATCAACACAAACTATCGACAAAGTATTCAGAGGCTTGATGACTGAACTTGAAAGTCTGTCAAATCAAAAGGAGTTCTTGAAGGTCAAATTACATTGGACAGAACCTAGTTTTTCCACCCTTCACGGCTTCCTAAGTGCTTTATGAGTACGGTTGTCGTTTATATTACTTTTCAAATACCGGCCAATTGGAATGGAAATGAAATCATAAATTAATTCAAGAAAACAATAGAATATTCCTTAAAAAAAAGAATTTGCTCTGATTTTTAAGTAAGTTAGACTAAGAAGACTATGACGCGATCTGTCCTAACTGTTATAATAACGGAGATTAACTTCAAACTTTCGCTTTTCTGCACCCGTAAAATCTATCCTCACATTCCTAACTTTAATATTAGCTTACAAGGTACTAATTGTTTCAAGGTGGCGGCGACGGTGCTTTATTATATGAACTGCTGAAGGAGAAACCTAAATACGTTTGGATGTTAGAGATTGACGAAGTCGTGATGACCGCCTGTAACAAATATCTGCGGTCCATTTGCGGGGACGTGCTCGAGAGAAAAAAGGGCCCCAATTATGAAGTAATGACATGATTTATTTGTACTTGTGATGTCCCTTTTTATGTTATAGTAACTTAAAATATCCCTGAAAAATATTTGAATTTCATTAGGTGTTCAAAATGTTATGTCTTATGCTTGAAATTCTGATGTAATTCACATTTTGCCTAATGTCATCGTAAGAACCTCTTTCATTCAAAACTGCAGCATTTAATTTACTTCTATTTCTAATTTGTAGGCTAATGTATAACCTACTGATATATTTTAACTGCTCTCGAAATGTGTAATTATACCACACTATAGTACCAAATGTCTGGTCTATATAAAGCTTTTGCGTAACACCGGTATTGCACGCGACGCGCCAAAAATCTGTCACTGGTCGGGTAAATTTGTGAATAAACTGAAATTATTTATAATTCACCTTTCATACTTATTATGTGGATAAAAAGGTTATCTTGATCTTAAAACTCAAATACAGCTTTTAGGAAAGTATTTCCGAATACAGTTTACCCTTTGACAACTTTCCTTGGCAATTTCGGCCGGTTTAAGTGTTTCCAAGGTCAGCACTCTTTCTCAATGAGTCCGTTGCAATTTGTCATTTATTTGGTCAACGTCACCAACGTCAACGTTTTCAAATGGCAAGTCAATTGACAATCGTTGATCCTGTTAACAGCCATGAGAAGCTGGTATTTGATTTTTGTGACCCCCCAACTATCTGTAAACAGCTAACATGAAAAAAAAATAGTACCTAAACCTTTAGAAATGAAGATAATAATCGCTTGCATTTCCAGGTGATCGTTGAAGACTGCATGCTGACAGTCAACAAATTCATTACTGAGGGGAAGAAGGTTGACTATGTGTTTGGCGATCTGACCGACATTCCGATCTCGGAGTCCGCCTGCGGTGAACTGTGGGAGTTCATGATCACTATACTGAACGCCTCCTTCAAGATCCTGAAGCCCAACGGGAAGTTTATGACACACGTATGTAGACTTTTTGGTCAAATGTAAATTTTGGGTAACCATGGCGACGATTCTAACGTTGGAATTACGATTTAATTTTTAAACAAATGCAATGCAGTCGCATTTCAATTACCAAAGGAAAAAATTTGCTGTACTTTCTATCTTACTCTAGTGTAAAGGCTTTTCGGCTGTCTTTAAATATCTTTGTATGGACTTATTTTTTTGTCTAACTTGCCTTTATTGTAGATAATCTCAACACTACTTTTAAATTCACCACAATAATGTTTCAGGGCAATGGTGCAACCTCTCCCGAATCTCTTGAACTTTACGAGCAGGAGCTGGCCAAGCTGAAACCTCCTGTCAAGTACACGAAGAGTAGAGCCTTCGTGCCATCGTTCTTGGAAGACTGGTTCTTCTATCACATATCTTTCAAAACCACCGACAACGGAGACGCTTAACACCATACCAAAGATTTAGGCCGAGATTTATTGTGATTACATTCTAATTCACTGTAAAGTCCGTATACATATTCATGTGTATTATTTCTATTCCGAATAAATAATATCGATTTCGACTTCTTACTGATAACTATACACTAATATGTATAGCACCAAACCTTTGAAGTTACCAATGCTGGTTGGACCGCGTCAGTCGCATCTGCGCTGCACAGACCTCTAATTATCGTCTCCATCTCAAACTCATCTTCGATATCTAGGATAGAGGAATAACCATCATTAAGATAAAATGCATCAGACAGCGTTAACCAACGTCTTCTTTTGATTTTATCTGGTCTGCGTAAGTAGAGAAAAAAAAACTTTATTTTCCTCAGCTAGAATACTTAGGCTGAATATCCATTAATCTATGCCCAACAACAGGATCTTTAAATCTCGGCCTATATTCACCTTTCTACTAAGTCACATAATTGCCATTAGATTCACATAGTTTGACACAATCCGTCGTTCGACACAGATTTTATTCATAATACGTACACATTCTTCTAATAAAGCCTTCTTCAGTATTTACTATAAAACTTGATATTTTTCCACCTTTTTCTACACTTTCTAAGTCCTTGTATTTACTTATAGCTGTCTAGTCTATCTTATTACTTTCTAGTTATGATTTTCTGTAAGAAAAATACGTAAAAAAGTTACTTGATTAGTTAAGGGAAAATGTTGTTTTGTTTGATAATATAGCTACCAACA
The DNA here is from genome assembly GCF_003590095.1 of Trichoplusia ni. Classification (NCBI taxonomy): domain Eukaryota; kingdom Metazoa; phylum Arthropoda; class Insecta; order Lepidoptera; family Noctuidae; genus Trichoplusia; species Trichoplusia ni. The sequence goes on from NC_039494.1 coordinate 5,048,590, forward strand.
GTAGCATAAGAGCTTATTAAAAACTTTAATGTTCATTCTCAATTATATCACTCTTGTCTACATAAAAACTCGCAAGATTTTGATCGAAGATTCATGTTCGGTATATTTTAAATTTTATTAGTATATAATTTGACATCACATAAATGTTCCTTCTACTTATTTACAATTAATTAAGATATCACTCGTTACTTCAAGCTTGCTATATTCTTTTTACATTCTGCTGTATACACATATGTTTTAAATGTGTAATCGCCATAGTTTCCTCCAAAGATGTGTTCAATATTGAATGTGTACGAAAAGAAGCCTCCAAAGATGATTTCAGTTCAAATAAAAGGTGTTACATGAGCATACAACAGTATTGTGGCTAGTCCGTTAGGATAACGCCGGTCTTTATATAACTAGCTGTAAGGGGTACATTTAAGTGATTTTATTGCTAAGTTCTCTTGTTCAAGGCGATGTGATCGCCATCAAGGCATAACTAAAAAGTATTATTTCGCTGTTTTGTGTATTAAACTAACATTTTGTTTAATAAGTTTCTCTTTTACATAGTAATTTTGTGAGAGTTTTAATTTTATTTTAAGATTGTTGTACGATTTATTTCTCGTGAATATTTCGGTAATACCCGAATAGTTCCCGGTATTGTTCCTTTAATTGTTTTATGAATAATAAAAGTTTTAAAAGTACACTGCTTTTAATTATTTTTATCCTATATTATATTATACCTTTAATGAGGAGGGGACTCCTTCCATTAACTATTGATGAAAAATAATAGATGCTATTCTTTGGCTAGTGACTTCGTTCATTCCCCTACTCCACACCGTTTATTTATATCAACTCAAAAATAAAAACAAGAACATATAATCATAACTTTATAAAGATAATTTACAAAAAAATACAAGACATTTATATTTTACCTTAATTAATATGCAAGTTTTTATATTTTGTGATCACAGTATAATAGCATATTTGGAAATGGCGCGAAAACAAGAAATTCATTATTGTTAAGAGATGTTTGAATTATAATATCTGCAATATTGATTGCTGAGACCTAAATAAGTCAACCTTGTAATATTTGCAACAGAAATAGTAATTATTGTCGAAGTTAACTTAGACCCACATACTCATTTGCAAGGGAATGTTATGCAGAAAAATTATGCTGAAATAGCTTTGTAAAGATCTTTTTTGAGTATTAATATTTGAGAAAACATCCGCCGACTCGCATTCACAATTGCATCTTAATCTCCTTTATAGTTAAGATAAAACTTGCCAACATCATAGAGTAAACTATAATTGCTGAAATCGTACCGTAATCTTTATCGTAGACTTAATATTTTTAATTTCCGAATAGCGCTTGTGAAAAAAATCACGAAATAGTAAATACATAATCGTTATTTACTCCTGGTAATCAATTTTCCTGCTCACTGGTTAATAAGACAGTATGGCTCAAATATATTAGCGGTATTAGCAATAATGCTTTGTACTTAACCCTGCACCAACTTGTTAGCAAAACATTTTCCTTACAACGAATATGTTATTTAGGTCTTCAACAGTTGAGGATAGTGCATACAACATAATGACACGTAACGTATATCTGTACAACGCTATGTTATTCGGCCTGTCGTAATCTCGCGAGTCTCTGCGTGAGCTCGTCTTGTTCCTGCGACACGACGGTGGCGGTGCCCACTGATGTACTGGGGACCCCGGACGGCAGCTCCATGTTGAGTTCCAATCTGAAAGAAATTTTAACAATACTTATACTCGTGAAAATTAAACAATCAGCACTCTGCATCTATTTATCTACTGTTGCCTATGCAATACTTAAACTTAAATATAACGAATTTACAACTTTGACAATGTACCAATGGCTCATCCATAATTTATTTAGATACTAATATGTTTTATTCCATTGTAAGTAATTATTGAATAGTTAGACAGAACAATTTGAAAAATCGTATGATATCATAGTTCAGTCTTTGCATCCACAAATGTTTCATTATACCATTAACCTTATTAAAGTGGGTAAACAAATCGAGAAAGATAAAACGTACCCTGCTTCATCAGCAACTTGCTGCAATAGATTGTCGACATCTCCCTGTGGTACTGTGGTTGTCGTTGTTTGTGACATCGCGTTCTCCATGTATGACGACTGGACATCCAGATCTTCGAATTGGCTCTCGAACTTGTCCATAAGTGTTGATATCTTTTCCAGGTTCATTGATTTCATTGCCGCGTCCATCGCTTTTACTACACCCGCCATGGAATTTGTTACCTGAAATAACATCAATTTTTTTTTCAATTTGGCAACTATGTACAAAAAAAATCCGCATAGTATATTTGGTCTTAAAATTGAGTAGTCCACGGTTTTTCCAAGAAATAATAATGTCCATTTTTTTTTTTCATTATGGGAAAGTGTTTTATGATAGATATAAAAATTTTTATTGCTAACTGACCTTTCTAGTTGTGAGTGCTGTTTGTACTCTGCTGGACACTGCATCCACTCTCGCTGACATCCTCAGGTAGTTGAGAGCTTGATTCTTCTGCCGTATAGCATTCTCTGCATGTATCCGCGCTCCTTCCAAGTTGCCTTTCTGTATCGCCTTCTTGGCTTTCTCTTTCTCCAACTTTTCTTCTTTCTCACATTTTTTTGAGTTCCTCTCTAACTCTTTTACAGCAAATTTTAAATTAAAGAGGTGTTCTGATTGTTGGGAGTTAAGGAATACAGTGTAAATAAATCAGCCATTACAATTTAAGCAACATGAATCCTGTTCTTAATTAAATATGTAAGTAACAAAGCTAAATATAAATAAAGCAATGCATCGCACAATGCAGGAGGCAGTTTCATCAAAAGTGCTGCAATTAGTAAAACCTGTTACTCAATATAAAAAACCCTAATATAGCTTGATGAGTCACTTGTATATTCTTTGTAACACTAGATATTTATCAGCTTTGAAAACATTGAGATTATAATTGGCTTTATTTACTTTGTGATAAAATATGAAATGATATTCTGATGGTTGTATTGCTCTAGGAAGGATAGTAATATAATTCAGTATGATATTCGTTCATGCTTTTAGGAGAGTTAATACAAATTATAATAGAATTCTAACAGTGATGAGTGTCCTTGATGTTTTGGTAGGTAGTTAAATGGATTGACGATTCAGTTTGAGTGAGTAAAACATTGAGATAAACAATATGGAATGTACAAAAACTGTACGTCCAGATACTTATATTTCTACAAACTTGAATAAATATGTCAATAACGTAAGGTGGGGAAATACCATTAATCGGATCCATAGATGTTTCATACTTCTTTTTCTTCGTGATCGCCTTATGGGTATTGGTAGAAATACATTCCTCTTAAAAATTAAACGTAGAATTTTTGTTCTGCATGTTTACATAGACGAAAGATGTCAAAAACTTTCGAAACTTTAAAAAAGGATACTTTCCATAGCGGATGACGACATTTCGTTCCCCAGTTTGACGGCTTATAAAAAACTTTAAACACAAAAACGATAAAGGTGCGTGGACCTTTGAGTTTAGCACTAGGCACAGCCTAAAGTAACAACGAACAAGGAGTTGGAAATAATTATTTGTAATATGAATGACTCACGGTCAGTCAAAACAATTTTCGCTTATCTCTAGTCGAACTGTCAAACTGATTATGACATTAACTATTTTCTAGAGTAGAGCAACATTTAGAACAACTTTCTTATCATTGGACAAGTTAGCAACGATTTTTGACCAAACATGAAGAAAAAACAACAAATTATGGAAACAAAAAGGGTTTTATGAAATTTTCCCATATTTCATTATTAAATCTACAAATTGCGTTTTTAGTCAGTTATTCCTGGCCGATATTCTCACACCGTTCAATGAGCGTCTGCATAACCAATTGTTTATGGTCTATTATTTTAGAAAGTTGGTGCAACTGTTTATAACAACAAAACGTCAAAATAAAATTGAATTGTGTGAAAAGTGTTCGCTGCCGGATTTTATTTGGAAGTGAGAGAATCGGAGAGCGTCAAATAAATAATCTTTAATATTTGTAGAAATCCTTTAAGAAAATAATTTAGAAATAAATATATTTAAATTGTAGTGCTTCCTTTCTTTAAGTTTTAATATTATTTTCGATTTTTGCTTAGTTTGTGACAAAAGCAGAAATTCCAAACATAGTATCGGATAAGTAGAGGACATTCGCTGGGCGTAAAAAGAAAATGGCGTGTGCTACTCTCAAAAGAAATTTGGACTGGGAGTCCATGGCCCAAATGCCAGCTAAGAGGCGACGATGCTCGCCATTTGCAGCCAGTTCAAGTACAAGTCCTGGAATTAAGGTGAATGAAAGCAGACCATCGTCATTTGGAGAATCCGTTATTGCACCTGCGAAACTGACCCCAGGTTTGTTTATTTTTTTTATTTATGACTTGGAATGGGTACGAAGCCTCCGCTAGGGTTTTTAATTGATATTAGTATGAATTTATACATTATTTGTATATTTATTACAGCTGTATTATCTAACGCCATTGTTTCCACTGCATCATGAATATTTTTATCGCGTTAGAGCGAGATGAGTGATGCATGAAGACTACTGCGTGGATTTTTTCATGTCCTTTTGTTGGTTTTTGTGTTTAATCCCCTGCTCCCAAGTCTTTGTAGCGTTAAATCGTGGGTTAGTTTTTACTGCAACCCAAGTTTTTTGTCGAACATATGCAGTTCAAGCAATTCCAAACTGCATACTCAGCTTAAATATGCATGTTTCATTTTAACAAACGTTAATAATTACTAATTGACTGCATGACTAGACATATTCAAACTTTGCAAATAATTGCCTATGTAAGCTGTTTTATTTGAATGTTGACATCAATTATTGCATATTCATTGCAAAACATAATTTCGATTCTTAGTTCACTTTGTTGTAGTCAGAATTTACACTTGTATTACTGTTTAGATTTTATCATGAAGGTTATAATGTTGAGGTCTTGTATTTATAATTCTCTTTGTACCTTTGTAACAAAAACATTTCTGAAGAGGAAACTTACTGGTTGGAATAAAAAAGAATTACTTAATAAACTAACAAATGATGAAAATAAAATTAGCATGCCAACAAAAATATACCAATTTGTTATATTATATATTCATAATGGTATTTATCAGCTTTTTATAAATGCAGCTAAGCTCAAAGATAGAACACATTTTACACAGCTGAAGAACATGCTAAATAAATAACAGCTGGCAGTTTCTAACAATGGAAACATATTTCTTTGTGCAGTTTAATTTAATGCATTTATAGTCTAAATGAAACAAATTAAGGCAAAAGAGTGTCATGGTCTCATTAACAGTAACTCATTTAGATTTAATTAAGGTCTATGCAATTATCTAAAGTCACTTGATCTTATAAATTTGATATTTTGTGGTATTTTTGTTGCTTAGCAACTGACACTAAACAAAAAAAGGTCCTTCAGGTACCATCCTTGTCTTTTTTTGTCAGTTACACATTTGATTTTAAATTGTTTCATTGTTGACAGCTGTAAACTGTCTGTCTGTTACTTGTATGAATGTCATGCATAAGGTTTAGCTTATTTATATAAATTAACTATTAGTTTTACTTCTTTCTTATTTCTCTTAATATATATTACTATTTATACTGCTTCTGATCTTTATATACTGGAATTTAATAGGTCTCAAGTATTTTATAAGTTTGGTTGGTGTGAGTTTAATGACTGATATATTTTCATTTTTTACATATCTAAACCATAAAAGGACCTTTACAAGAGAGAAATAATAAAATGTGTATAAAATAATACATAAAAATTATAGATTAATTTAGTTACTAATCTGTACAAAACTCTTTACTTATTAATTGTTATGAACTTATAGAAAAAACAATTAGTTCTGGATTAACGGAATTAATTTAGATTATGTAGATAAAAGAATGTGATGGAATGTCAATTGTACATATTGTTTAGTAAGGCAATTTCTTTAAACAAAATGAACCAAACAATGTTAGTAAACTAATCATTTTAGTTGACTTCCAACTTGTCACAAATACTTGGTGGTTATAAAATAACTAAAGTTGGGGCAAATAAACAACCAATATTTTTTCTTTGATTTATAGACCAATTCTGGATAGTACATGCAATGCATGACAAGCATGGGCTGAGTTGATTAAAAAACAAACAAAATCTACTGAAATGACATTATTATTGGCATGAAAACATTATTTATTCTTTTGATTATACATTATTACTATAGGAGTAATACAGTAGGAGCAGGCACATCAGAAGTTGACTCTTTAGTTGATGATGAAAATATTTTAACCATCTTTGATATGAGATTATATTGAATTTCACCTATATATTCTAATCATTCTAATGCTAATTCGGGAAAGCATTGATTATGCACATAACACAAATACCATGACTCAAAGTTTAAATGTTAAATAATGGTGATAAAATCACATACCTAAGTACATTCTCACATACCTGGTGTAAAAAGCTTATTTCAATTCAATAATTTATTTCAGACTTATTTTCAGTCCATATAGTGTTAGTAATACATAAAAGATAATGTACGTAATTTATTTTCTACTAACAATGAAATGGGAAGAACAAAAAATAAATTGTCTATCAAATTGACAAACTTAACACGATACTTTAAACTGTCGACAGAACGCGTAGCACAAGAGGTCTGGGACGAGTTCAAGCGCCTGCAGCGTCGCGGTCAGCTCCAGCTCAACAACACGTCCTGCTCGACGTCAAGTGGCTCCGAGGGTGACTGCTCACCGCCGCACCACACACAGAAGATTCGCCACCGTGCACTCTTCACTTTCAAACAAGTATGTTCTGTTAAAATGAATAGTTAAATATAATTTTTGCTTCTATATGCAAATAATTCCCCTGTTTCACAAAAAATGGGGAACGGTTTTACAAACGACTTATGAGGTATGAAACTCTCGTAAAGGTAATTGGCTATAATGGTTATGTCGCTAATTATTCGAGGGTTCCATACTTGATGACTAAAAATGGAACCATATTACTGAGGGTTTGCTGTCTTTCCATCATTAGCCTGTATCTGTATAACCATTATAGCTGAAAGGTTTAAATTTTCACAGATGATGTATTTCTGCTACTGTTATAAAAAGAAAAAGTAAAAATTATGATCCAGGTTAAACTATTATTTTTATTGTTATTGTCATAGCTTAAATTTATTTGTCATCTAACTAATTAGTTTATCTTTAGGCATTCATACAAAACCTTCAGTGTCGTGAGTCCGATTCGCACACTGGTTTTATTTAAATAGGAAATGCTGAGTTTAAAAATGAAAGGTCTATAAACCAATGCAAAACAGCACGAAATATTATTAAATCAATAGTACTGAAATATACCAAAATTATTTATTTAATACTTACCACCAGCCCCTGCTTCGCACGCACAAATTTACTATCTAGAAAATTGGTTGTCATGAGTCAACCCTTAAACATTGCGACAATATTTTGATCTACCTCGTAGGGTAAAAAAATATTAAAATACTCAAAAATATAAACATTTCTCCACTATTTAATGAATGTTTGTTATTATACATATAAACCTTCCTCTTCAATCAATCCATACATAGGGATATAGGGACAGAGAAAATGACTTTGTTTTATACTATGTAGTGACGTGTTTATACAAAAAGCTATACCCAAGAGTTTTATCATTTTTAAGAATCTTAACAAAGACAAAGTGTAAAACAAAAGTGGAGAAGGGTTAAAGAAGTGGTTAATATGTTAACATATATTTGAAACAATGATAATAATGAATATTGCATGTTACCAGGTGCGCATGATCTGCGAGCGAATGCTCCGCGAGCAGGAGGTGGCACTGCGGAGCGAGTACGAGACCGCGCTCAGCACCAAGCTTGCCGAACAGTACGAGGCCTTCGTACGCTTCAATCTGGACCAGGTACTGAGTCAGCATAACTGAGTCTTGAGTACTGTTATAAGTTAGGCTATTTGCAGCATATAGTCAGTAAAAGTAGATGTAAATAGTTGGTTGGGCATTTGAATGTTCAGATAATGTACATATTGAAAAAAACAGAAAATATGACCTATAATCAAAGTTAACAATGCAGCTAATCAATACATGTCAGATGGTTTTTATTTTGATTCTATTTATTTTCACAAAGAAGTTTTTATTTTGTATATTGGTCCCACATTAATCCACCCATGCCCATGCCCTCCTGGCCCGTGACTAAGCAGCCGTTCCCCGCAGGTGCAGCGCCGGCCCCCGCCCGCCACGTGTATGCCGCTCGGCATGGATGCAGAGCACCACATGCACCAGGACCTTGTCCCCAGTTGTGAGTATAGTTTCTGCCATATTACAAATTACATTAAAACTGCCTACTAAATAATTCTGTTTCAGTTCTTTCTTTCTCCATATATCGTAATAGACTTTAAAACTGTCGAAAAAAAAATCTGTATAATAATATAAAATATTTATGCTTTCAGATCTGTCCTAATGTGAAAGGCGTCGGCTATGCGGTATAATACTGCAAATATATCAAGACAAACATATTTTGGTATATGTGAATATTATATGCGGGAGTAAAGTATCCTAATGAATCAAGACATTGTGATTGCTCGTGGAATCTGACGCTAGCTAATATTGCGAAACATTTTTCATTTGAACAGTACAGTATTATTGTACGCTGATAGATGCAGTTCTCCCACCCCATTTTGTTTTGTTTCAGTTCGGATTAAATGCCAATAGACCTACAAGTTCGCAATATTGCCCGCGTAAGATTCCACAGCTTAGTTCATGCCACATACACATAATTAGCTTTTAATGCTTTAGGTAAGGTACGCTGGATAATTGTGTTCATAGACTGAGGATCGACGACTTGTGGCCAGACTTGACACTTATTTTAGTTCTGGCCCATAATTGTATTGGAAAACGGGTTTGTTAACAGAATTATGTCAAAACAGTAAAGCCAACTATACATTTGTATTTTGTATATTTTCTAAAGTAATGTTACAGAACCTGTAGTTTACATATTATAACACGAGTAATAAATTCACTCAGAGTGCCTCTTAATCATTTTCCTCGAAAGTGCGAATTAGTTAGCCATAATTTTTTTGATTGACGATTATTTTTACTGTACTTTTCTTTATAGTGTTGTCGAATTATAGTTGTAGTTCGTAAATTATATTTGATTGTATGTTAGGGCGCGTTGATCCCCGCCCATAGCTCTTATGAGATGGCCTCTTGTATCAAACAGTTTGGTATACCTTTAGTAATCTATATACGATGTATTCTTATCTATAATGGCTATCTCTAGCCAAATCATATTTAACTACTACTGAACTTATTTCCTCGAAATTAACTCACTGATACATGGCTTTTAGAGAATGATTAATTAGCTTTATTTAAATTTTTAAGTTATTTTTTTCTCAGTAATGTATTTGATGAAACTGCGACGATGTTGACGGACACTGTAGCCGAGAATACTGTGTTCGGCTAAACATTATTGGGTTTGTTTTATAATAATTGTTTAGTTAGTAACTTTTTATTGAATACAAAAAACGATATTTGTTACCAAGCATTATTCAATAAAAATTAGGATAGGACTTTTTTTAAATTGTATTATCAGCTCTTTATTGTAGGTTATTGGCGATTAAGAACTGAAAATAAATTAGCTAAACACCCATAATTGGAATTTTATTGCTTTTCCCATGTTGTTTAGTTCTAGATTATGTGTGAGAAGTGCTTAAAATGAAGCCTAAAGAAGATTCCTTATTTCTGAGCAACAATGCAACTAATCTCCGCAGTGGTGGAGTGGTAAGTAGTCAGAATTAAACGTAACAACAAGGACCGATATCGCGATTACAAAGAAATTCGGTTCGAGCACTACGACCCGTATTTTTGGAACATGTCAATGGCGCATACGTCGTAGATACCATACAGATTACGCATTAACAAAATGATAATTATGAAGTTCGTGATAACTTGAGGTCAAATGTTACTTAGTGCTGTACTAAAGTTGCCGATAAATTAATACATAACGGTGTAACGGACCTGGTGTATTTTGAAATTCGATTCCTAGATTCATACGCGATGGAGATGGATGCTATTGAGGAAATGGCTTCGACCATAACAATACTTCTACAACAAAATTCTTTTCCGTTTAGTTGCAAGACAAAACTGGTTCTGAAAACCGTGCGTGGGTGTATTTGGTTGATACTCTTTTATTAAATTCTTGTCCTACTTTAAGTACTAAAAAGATGATTGGTACTGATTTGGTACTTTTTCTACATACTTTGAGTTGTGTTAGGGAGTGTCGTTGAGTTAGATAGCATGGTTTCTGACCTTTAAGAATAGTTTTTCTTACGATGCACCTTCACGGCTTTTAACAGTCTTCTATAAAGAATACAAAAGTTGAAAAGATGTTTCAGTTAGCTTATATTCATAATATTAAAAATGTATCTATCCTAGACCCTCTCAAAGGTAAATAAATAATTCACAAACAATTATTATTCTAGCAGTATATTTAAATGAATGACTTTTGATTTTTATTAATTGATTATATTTAATAAAAAAAAATGATAGAAAGTAAGGTTTCGTTCCTCTTCAATAGTTTGGGTTCTAGACATTTTAGTATGGGATTGGCCACAGACATATTTCAGTGGTTTGTTTCCTGTACTTATTTAATCTCTGGTAAATCATTCGTTCCGGGGACAAAAATTCACTCTTTGAATGATTTATTTTGTCATTGTCATTTGTATTGTAAAGGTGTTAATGAAAATATTTTCATTTATTTTGCTAAAGCTGCAGTGTTCTTTTGAAAGAGATCAAAATGAGTTTCGACTTGGCAAACAATGGCAACGATAAAGAGGACCGAAAATATTACGATCGCAATAAAGGGGACGACTTGCAAATCTCTAGAACAGATATGAATATGTTGATAATGAACTATCTGGTAACAGGTAACACGACTTAGAATAAAATAGGTTTAGATGTATGATTGTTCAATAATCCTTGCACTTCGCATGAAGGCTGATGTTTATGCAAAACCAATTCTAGATGTGTTTCACAACAAAGAAAACACCACGACTAACGTCTGGTAAACTGCGAATCGTGCACGAATCTTGATAGTAATTCTTTATTCTTTTATGTTTTGGTAACGATAAGATGTAATGGAAGACGAACTCATTATCACAAGCGTATATATTACCTTACAAACTGCAGTATCCTCCATTGTGTTAAAGACTTATTCTACACTGATATATTATGTCGATTCTGCTCCTTGTTGTGGTTATTCCAAAATGCGTTGTAATATTCGTTAATGGAATAAGTAATGTTCCTTAAAAAATATTGGTTTTCTAAAATTTAAACTTTACATTTTGTAATCCTTTATTTTTACTAAGTAGTCTTCCAAATAGTATGGAAAAGAATTAATTTCTAAAATTATTTTGTGATTCACAACAAGGTCAGATAATGTTAAAATATTTTCTTATTGGAAACATAGGTTTAGTCAGTACCCTTGTTACTATTTCAGGAATATTTTTTAATTTTTGTACTATGAAAATATTGTTTCTTAACCAAAATATTTAATAAACAACAACCAAAATTGTCTTACTCATTAAAGCCTTAAAAAAATATTCTATGCTAGGAAAAATTGAATAAACTATTTCTTCCGCATAAAAGTATCAAAGGAAATGATGATGTTTATAATAATATGTGGACAATATTGAACATTCCCAACATATTTCAGAGGGTTTCAAAGAGGCAGCTTTAAAGTTCCAACAAGAGGCAGGCTTGCAAGAGCCTGCGCTGTGCAGCTCACTTGATGAGAGGATCATGATCCGTGAAGCTGTACAGACTGGACGGATTCCAGATGCTATAGCTATGGTCAATGCTCTACATCCAGAGTTGTTGGACAATGACAGATATTTATATTTCCATTTACAGGTACAGTATTTTCATAAAAATCTCAAAAATATCATCAAGTCTCTGTTTTTGCTGAGAATAAGGACTTTGCATATTACCTTATAAAAATTAAATAATAATGCTGATTGATCTTTGCAACGAAATGACAAGTAAATCTCACTGTTGTTGAAATAATAATCCTTGCTTATTAGTTTTATCCTTTGATGTTTCATAGTGTTTTAATATGCTATAATATATGGTGTTGCTATGGAAGCAATAAAGTATTGAGTAATGAACTGATAAGTAAATAGAGTAGTGTTTATTTTTTACAAAAATGAGGTAACTTTATATTGATAATTGGTTACAAAATTGTCTACTGCTAGAAAGAGGGCTATGTGGGCATAAGAAGTCGTGTAGATGACGATGATGATTAACTGTGTCTTTATCAACAGCAACTACAACTCCTAGAGCTGATCCGCGGCGGACGAGCCGAAGAAGCTCTGGCATTCGCTAGCGCGACTCTCGCCGAGGCCGGCGCTAACGACCCCAACGCTCTGACTGAGCTGGAGAGATCTCTCGCTCTGCTCGCCTTCCCTGACCCCCACGCGTCTCCCTTCGCTGATCTGTTGCTACCTTCACATAGTCAAAAGGTCAGTCCATACAAATATGTTCTGAATATGCAAAATTTGGCCTATTTCATACTTAGTTTTTTCTTATACTGAGTATCTAGAGTTTGTGTAAATATTTGCCATTTTCACCAAATCGTGGATTTTTTGATATTTATAATTGCGAAAAACCGCTACTTATAGTACTTTATATTAATACGCCTAATATGAGCTTCATTTTCCAGATTGCTAGCGAACTCAACGCCGCGATTTTAAAAATGGAGAACCAAGAGTACACAAATCCTAAGCTGTGCAGTCTTCTGCGGATGATCCTGTGGTCGCAGAACGAGCTCGACAAACACAACATCAAGTACCCCAAGATGACAGATCTCGCGAATGCAACCATAGAGAAGCCAAAGTAATGTGTAGAAAAAAATCGCTTTTTTTTTTATGTGTTTACCTCCTTCTGCTTATAGTGTCCTTCAATCCATTCATGTCATAAACAAAGTCAGTGTTGTACAGTTTCTTTTTCTACTGTAGGATCTTCTTTTTTTGTTATATGACTAGTATGTATCATCATAATATATTTTTATATATATACCTATTCAAAAATAATAATAGTCTCTCCTAGATTCGAATCTGTCAAATCATCTAGTCCTTTGGAGACTCTCCGCCTATAAATAATCTATTTTACTATTATTTTAACTTAATGCAAAACAAATGTACTTAGTCAGCTTATCTGTGATGAATCCCTGCTGTAATGAGGCTAATAAAATGGATTTAATGACACAAAGTAAGCTCAAGCTTTAGCCATGAATGTTGGGGTAAATAATAATCTTGGACATGAAATAAATTTAAATTAAAAATGAATCAGGAAAAAATAATGTATTGTAGAAATTGGACAATTTTAGGCATGGCCGGAGACTGTGATCTGCTGCTTCCACCGCCGATGACCACGACGGAATAAAACAGGACAATCAAACTGTAAGACATAGACAACTAGCATTTTTTTAACAATCAACATTTGGATACATCTTGTTTTACGGGTCAACAAAAGTAATATTATTTTATAATGCTAGGTTAGACGTAAAATTGTATTTAACTCTATTAGGAGTATAGATATTATATAGAATTTTATTGTTACACATGTGTATGTCAGAAACTCGGATAAAAAGATACCCAAGCAGAGCGCATCACTCTATAGTAGTTACAGTTGTCGGTTTTAGCCATTGTTTCATGAAATCGCTCAGTTACCTCCATTTTTAACTTGATATACATATTGTAAAGGTTTAACAGCGAACGATCATAACAAATTTAAATGAAAAATCTCTGTAATTTAAGTATTTTATATGTAATATTTAGAAATAAAAATATTAATTAATTAAGAAATATCATATTTTATTTTTCACATGATAATAATTATACATCCACTTTTATTAAAATTATATTTAATGTTTACAGTTGATATTAAACTAATACATGGTTATTTAACTGCTGTGTACAAGAGCTCATTAATATTAGGATAACAGGGCAATATGTCTGAATTACAATAGTTTTAATCAATGAATTTTGACGATGTTTTAACTAAAGATGCCATGCTCTGGCTATCCATGCATTATTGTCGTTCGTTGCTGTCGTCGTTAATTATACTTTATTCAAGAGTTAAACGACGGAACACCTTGGCATTTTTTTAAGTATATAGGTCAATGATTAAACTTTAAATTGATATCTCAATTCTCAATATACTTGACAATTATATTTTTTGAAATATATTCAATATAGCAGCATTAATTGGTCAATAACATGGGTTTTGTTGTAATATCTGACCCAAACAATTCAACTTATTATAACACCTATTTAGGTCATCTTATCTGCCTTTATCGCGCAAACACAAAGACGTTCTCGCATGCCTTATGTACTGATGTTAGAAATGCATGTGTTTCGACTAGCAGCATCGCCAAACAACCGATATTTGAAAAAACTAACGTATCTTTCTTTCGCATCTTTCTTTCAGGAGGCTAAAAGTATCCGTAATATTTATAATAAACTTAAACAAAAATTATCCCTGTGTACGACGCTGGTGCCACTTATACACAACATTCAGTCTACATTTCATTGCAATGAAAAAGATCACTATTGTATAAAGTAAAAAAGTCTCTATTCCTCCTTCGAGTGACGTAAGGCACGTAGTGGGACATAACTCGCCGTGTCTCCGTGATCCTGTCGGAGAGATGACGCGCGAACCTGTCGGGTAAATGTCACCAACCCAACACGTAGTCGAGTGCCTTGGAGATCAGCCCGCTGGACCGCTGCGGGACCGGCGCCGACGCCAGCGGGGTCGGACACAGGGAACGAACGCCCGATTGTCTAAACAAAATAGTAAAATAGTTATTGCGATGTTTTGTTAACGTAAGTGTGACTATCAACTGTCATCATAACACAATGCTGTTTTCAAAGTTCAAGATGTTGGCGTGTAAGAAACTAATCTTTGAATATACAACTGTTTTCAAGTGTTTATCTGTTTTTAATTGAGTATGTTAAACTCCGAAAATTTAACATACTTTAAAAAACAAGTTGATGATCTGTGAATTTATAATATGAAGTTGCCCAAGGTAAATTAATCTTAATCCTGCCTGATTTTATTAAATGGTATGATTTAAATGTATCTATAATTTTGGCTCTTTAGTTATGTTATATCTGGAAGCATACCTATCTGGTGAGGTGAGTCCGGGGCTGGTGACGGCGATGCGCGGCGGCTCCTTGCACTCGACGACGCCGACCATGACGCCCGGCAGCACCTGCCGCCCGCTCAGCGACATCGCGCGCTCCTTCTCCGCTCGAGTCGCGTAGCGCACGTGCGCCCAGTTGCCTTGCGTTGGGTATTGTTTATCTGAAGTTATAAATCAATAATTATTTGTGAATACATAGGTTATATACTTACAGGTCTGATATGACATAGACTATAATAAATGGGTAAAGTGTATCATTATTCCACATACAATCACAAAGGTTTTTTGATTTTGTAAATTGATTTGATTTTGTTAAGTATTTAGCATTCCTTTTACCCTTTACAAGTAAACCAGAAATAAATATAACACCTACAGTATCTATCAGAGCAAGAATACCAATGATATCTGAATTGGAGAAAGTTAAACAGGCTTACCTAAAATGGCACCACAGTTGCTAAACCGTGCCAAGACAGTATTTGCAGCATTAGGAGGGAATCCAAACACTGTGACCCAGTACTCATCCTGCTCATGACAGCCATCTTGCCATGCTGTCACCATAGACTGGTTGTTTGTATTATTCAAATGGCCATACCCATTCTGTACCATAGAATTATTGTTGTTATATAAGCTGTCTTGGAACAGAGATTTGTTTATTGATGGCTCATTGCTCTTGATGGTGTCAAATAGGTCTTCAATGGGTGGTCCACTTGGCTTACTTGTGTAGGACAGGTTTGGTGTTGCAGGTATGTTGGGATACATGTTCTGTTGGTTGTACAAAGCTTGCTGGTGCATAGATATGTTCTGTCTGTAAGCCTTCTGGTCTGGTGTTGATGTTTGGGTTGGACTAGTTGGAGAACCTGTAAAATGAGGTTCACAATTACTGGAAACCCATCTAAAGATTAAGCTTACTTTTACACTGAAGGAAGGAAGAGCTCAACATTATTTAAACAATAAGCGGTAGTCAATAAGTGGAGTTATCATAATATAAGTTTTCTTACGGCTCATAAGAAAACTTATATTATGAAGACTACAGCTTATTGTTTATATTATTAGAATCACTAATAGATTTGACCTGTGATGTAAATGTAGTTTAGTTTACATTTTTTACCATTAAGCTAACTAGCTTAATATGCTAAGTTATTCAATACTTTAGGGTTTTGAATATTAGGTAGACAAGTCAATTACATTGTAGTATATGTTGATAACAATTACAGCCCTGAGCCAGTAAACAGATTAACCGGTAAATACTTACCAAAGGCAAGACTTCTGCCCTTCGTTGGTGACAAACTGTTCGTGCGAGGAGTAGTTGGAGGATTTATTTCACCCAACAGGAACGGCGGTAAATATCCCACGTTCGGGCTATTTGAAGGAGAATGTGTTGGACTGCCTAAAGTCATTGGCTCCATATCGCAATATTACAGAATTTACAGACCCACTGAGGATTTATCCTACACTATATTCAAAAGAGAAGTCGTTAATAGTTTTATTTATCACTTTTTTAACGGCTGGCTGACACGCTTCTTCGCTGTCATTAAATTTACAAATTTGTCTTTTGACGTTTAGATGTTAATACCTACGGTTAAAGACAAAACGCCGGAAATCACTACGAATGTATGATAGGGACATAGGGTTGAATGATATTCTCGTAACACCGAATCTTCATTGACACTGGAAATGAACTAGATGACAGATGAAATGCTTGCTTCAGTTCTCGAACGAAGATCTCAATATTAATTCGCTACAATGCAATAATTGGCAACATTGATTGATATTTGTCAAAATAATTCAGTCAAACAAGCGAACATGGATTCTTTGGCTGTAAGGCCCGAGAATTTTAATGCGTTTAGTAGATATGAATACGACAAAACAAAATCAAATACTCCTAAAAACATGTCAGAGAATAGTAGTAATATTGTTCATAAGTTATTAAATAGAGAGGTAAGTTAAAACTCCAAATTACAGAGCGTTTAAAAGCTTGATCCTGGGCTTATGCTTTATTTTTTTTCTGCTGTTTCTAGTCTATTTTTCGATGGCCGATGAAGAATACTATTATTCAAAGATATATTATGTGTTTTCTATAATTAGTGTTTGCGATCTTATTAAATAAACACAATTCTATGATAAATTGATAAATAAAAAACAAACCTCCATAACTGCTGTAATTACTCGTTAATGAGCAATTAGATTGGAAGGGATTTCATTGCTCCGATTAGGTGCTTTGGTTAACAGTATTATAAAATGTAAACAATCTGTTACACTAAAGAGAACTGTGGTGTTATTTATTTATTTTGGTTTTATTTTGATGAAACACCATGACATGACTATAAATGTCTCCATTGTTTTTTTTTAAATCTCTGAAATCTAGAGATTTGAAAGAGGAGAGTAGGATAGATAAAATTTAAATTAATTATAAAAACAGATAAATCACATGAAAAATTAAATATCAGTGTGCAGACTACTATCATTATACTTTCATAAACAAACAGTATTTTTAATGGCTGTCTTCCTTTAAAAGTGAAACAATATCATTTTCTCCTTTTAATCTTACCAACCACCTTCCTTGTATAACCCACTACTGGAAAATAGTATACCTTCATGCATAGCACTCTCTGACCTTCGCCAAATCCCTCCTACTACAGCCTTTTTTTCAATATTATCAGTCAATGCCATGCTTGTTCCTGCTGGGTTTTTTTTTTATTAATGTGCCCCTATGAGCCTTGACAATGCTTTTGAGCCCATATAATTTCATACTCATATGATTGCCTTTTAGCCTTTTTTTAAGGGTTCTAAAGGATATTTATACCATTAATTTTTTTGGATCATAGGTACTTGGTCTTGTAAACTCTCATATCAAAAACCCATTTTACGGTATGAAATGTAATCAAACCAAACCTCTTCATGCTTCAGAGAAAGAAGACTGATTTACTATGGGTATACCTAAAACCATTTAAACATATCACTTTCTGTATCTAAAAAGTTACACTTCCCATGATATTTTTATTTAACCATTTAATCTGATAAGTGTAATACATAAAAGTTTACATTTTACACTTAATAGTCAATTCCATAAATACTTCTTTTTGTTTATTACCAAGGTCCAGTGACCTTACAGAGTTCATGCCACTTGAAGACCTTGGTATTTCTTACAAAACATGTTCAACATTAACCCTTCATCCCAATGTACTTATTCTTGTATATGTTCATGTTCTCATGCACTGGTAATTGATAATTGTATATGACAGCATATTACTAGTACTACAAAAATAGTATTCAAAGATAGCTATGAAGAAATGTTTTAATTCAAGGTTAAGTTTATAGAAAGGTTGTCTATAAAGGTAACTTATTGTGGTGTGCAATAAATATCAATAAAGTATTTTAAGTATAGTTCTTTCGTTAGTTCCGTATGTAACCATGTTGGAGTCAGCTTGCAGTCAAGCTGGATGCAGCTAAGTACCAGGTTTTTTACAAGGACCAACTGACTATCTAGCCTCAACCCAGTAACCGGGGCAGGATGATACTCCTTAGTAAGACTGCCTGTCAAACTGTCTAGCTTCTTACTCCTGTAACAACTTTCATAGATGTCAGTACAGAATTTTATTTGCCTTCGGTAGCAGGGCGGAAATTGATATGACATACATGGTCAAAAACCCATGGATTGACCATATCAAGTGTAGCTTAACCAGTGAAGTAATATCAAGACTCATACTCATTCTTGCACAGTGTCTTACTGCGCAGCTCATCAAAAAAACCATGTATATTAATTGGATTGGTTTTTCAGATGTTTGGATGTACATCAAGAAAGAGCAATGACAGAAGTCGCAAGGTGTTCGAGCGCATCCCGCCGCGGCTCCGGTTCTGCCTGATGGACATCGTGCCGATGTCGTACCTGCGCGAGCACGTGTTCATGGGCTTCTCGCAGTGCGGCCAGTTCCTGCTGAGCTTCACCTACAGCTGCAACACTCAGGTCTACTTCAGAGAGAGTTCCAAGTTCACGTAAGTTTACTGTAGTCCATTTATGTGAGATACGTGGTCATTATGTATAGGAGAAAGATTCAGTCCTTATTTTATTGTTTGGAATTGAAGAATATTACAAAACTTGAACTTAGTATATTGTTACATGAGTTGTCTCTAGTTGTATGACTACTAGCTGTTCCCCACGGGGCTACTCGCTTTTCGTAACATTCACTGCCAAACAGAATCACATACATCAACATACCTTGTCTGAATGAGTGACAAACGTACTTACATACTTTCGCCTTATAATATTAGTTTGGTATATGTGTTAAATATATTTAGCCATACATTATAAAATGTGCCTATTCTTTTATTTTATCAGCTGTTTCTGTCCCACTTGCGAGGGGGCAATAGCCTGTACTCCTAATTATACTGATATCTTTTATTCTTGTAAATCATGTACCTACTTTAACTCTTTTGAAGTAGGTTCAATTTTGACTGGCAATTGCGAATTGTTATTGATAATTTATTTTGATTAGCATTGATTGGGATATCTAAAGTATGTAATTGCTGTGTAATATATAATATCAATCTGTAGAACCACAAACCTTCTAATATTATTATCTTTGCCTTGCAACTACTAATATCTTTCTTCTTACATGTTTGTTTGCTACACCTATTGTACATTTCTTAGAATTGCCAAATATTTGAATTTCACATCTTACGAAGTACTTGGTTGAATAAATCTACAGTAAGAAAAAAAAAATATTTTCTAACTTTCATTAAAACTTTTGAATTTTGCGATAGCTAAATGCAAGGGTTTTCCATAAGGCTTCGAAGTTTAAAGATGCTTAAATAACTCAGCTCAGCAGCTCATTTTTATAGTTTGTAGCGCCATGTTATTCCACTATCTTTAAAATACCCGATTACATTGCTTATACAAACACAAATTAATCAAGATCGTGTTGAAGATAAATATTATGAACTTATCATGCAAACATCTGTAGCTGAACTCGTACAATGCCATAATATTTCAACAGTCTACCCTAATTTGAGCGGCTGCCAAATATTACGACAACCGCCAGACTATAAGTACTTGTGGGAAAATAATAACGGACTTATTAACTGGGTTTTACGAATTATATGTTAGTTATAAATTCATATTTGTACTTGCTAAAACAAAAGCCTTCTCTTTCAAATCAATGTATGTTCTCAGTCTAAAACTAAGCTGGCGTACCTTTATGGTCGCAATGCCAATAAAACTAAAATCAGGATGAGACTAATCAACTAATATCATAAACTAGCTCATCAGAATACCCTTTGCACGTTCACGTAATACTCGTATGTAGTGCAAGTACTCAATCAATTTATCAATAATCATTATTGATAATTTGATTGATTGATTGCGTTTAGAGTTTGTAGATGGAAAGTATTAAGAAGATTTAAAAAAGTTTTTGTTGCCCTTAGATCTTCTTCATGTATTTTTTCGTCCATATGGAAAATACTTGATACTGCACACTAATACCATAGAACAGCTAATAATAGAGTTAAAACAGTGAAAGGAAGAAGAAAAGACAAAAACTCCAAAGGCTACAAAAGAAATTCTCTTTGCAGGTTGCACTTTCTATCATGGGTACCAGGTCGGATAGTGCGGCCGGTGCACAGCGTGCCGCTGTTCGGAGACGACTGCGTCGACAGCAAGGTCACGATATCCATGGCGCAGTGGAAACACAACCCTGGAGTACTCGTTGTCTACGGGATTGCGTGAGTATCCTCTATCCAGCAATACCCAAGAAATGTATCTCTATAGCGGAGATTATAAAAAGTAATGTGTTTCCAGTGATTCCTGCTCTGAACGGTCCTACCTCAGTGTCATTGGAGTACCTCGACTAGGATGTAAGAAATGTGCAACTTTCTCCAGAGATGAAGGTATTTAACTTATTATGACTGTATAAAATGCCGTTAAAATAAGACTTCGTTGAGTTACAGAGTTTATTCCTTTTTCAGATGATCTTAATTGGGGCAAAAGATGCTTAGAACACAATTTTGCCATTCACACAAAATTCTTCTGCACATCAGACTCTAGTATGTATGAACCAGTAGTCCAACTAGCATACTCAAATCAGATTATAATATATACGGACTTCATACATATACTAGAAATAGATTTTGTGAAACCCGATCAGGAGAAAAGTGATAGAGAAACCGAGGATAGCAAATACTCCTTAGATAGGGAGGAAGTTAATTCAATGGATACCAACCCCAGTACGCCCGCATCAGATGTGTCCGCAGCTTTCCAATCACCTAAGTATCAGAATAACGTTGTCCAAAATATTTTAGCAGACTTTTCAGATTTAGAAATGGAACCATTTCAAATGTCAAAACCAGTCCGATTACCTGACGTTATGGGACAGGAGTTGTGTATTCAGGCATCTTCTATATCTCATAACCTAGTGGAGGAGTGGGAGGGGCCATCGCCTTCCATTAGAACCTTAATAAGTCCGCCGCTGCGTTCCCCAAGGCGAAGGCCTGCTGAAAGCATGTCACGCTTCAACGAGACGCATAGAATAACAGCTGAGAAAGCCTACGAATTCGTAGAAGAGACAGAAACCAAGTGCGAGAAGCTCAGTATGTTTAGGAAACGGAGGTTAGCTGACAAGAAATATGAATTCTCTGAAGACAACAACGAAAACATAGTACCTTTTAGAGTACTGAGGAGTAATAGGAAATATTTTATTGGATCGACGAGTAAAAACCAGCTGCGGCGTCCGAAGTCTCCTCCGGTGGAGAGTGTGATACTGAGAGCTCACAACCAGATCAGTAGGCCTCCCTCCCCTACCACAAGCTCTGAGCTCAAGAACCCTGGGCTCTCGACACTGGAGTCCGACCACAATAGTGAGTCCGAGTACAGAGTGATGGAGATGCTGGACGATGGGTCTCTTAAAACTGTTGCTGTGCACGATAATACCTCGAAAACCCTGTCAGATTGTCCTGTAAATGCTCAAGATCCCTACCTCGTGCACTCAGAAAACTCAAAGTGTAGTAAATTCTTCACGCGGTACTTCGTGGAAAGTGACGACGAGATTACGTCCATCGTTACAGATTCCGAGGGTAAGTTTTTCAAGCAGTTTATTTTTAGCTACAATTATCTGTTTACTCGAGTGATTTATCTTCCGTGACTCAGCCTGAGGCATGATAGTTATACAAACTGGTTTTTCTGGAGATATAGCTAGCTACAGGCGAGTAATTATTTTATACATTGTACCCGAGTACACGGCTGGCCGGTAAATGGTCTTGAGAAGTCATGCGTATCTTCTAGTATATTAAATTATAATGTTGCTGTCTGTCTGAAATAAAACAATGTGTCTTATAATGATGTTATAGTAACTGAGTATGTTCAATTCCTATGTTTATAAAAACTGAAGATACTCTTGGTAACAGTAATATAATGCAAAAAAACAATAAAATTATATAGAGTAGAATTTTCAAGGTTACTCGGTAATAACCAAGACTGTTACTGAACGATATTTTGAAGGTAGTTCAAACCACATATAGACTAACGCTATGTTGACATTGACTATATATTAATATATACGATCTGCAGCAACTATACTTTTATTTAATTTTGCTCCATCTATCTCCTACTAGAGAAACCTACAACGTTGTGCCTTACTTACTACTCAGCTATTTGACAATTAAACTAATGAGACTGAACGTATCATTCATTAAATTGTAGTGTTACCAATAAAGGTAAACACATGTTACCAATTAATATTCCGTTTTCTAAAAGATACGTATGTGAATGAAGCTGTAATAACAATATGTAATTTGTTTGTGCCAGACGACTGTATCTCGGGCTACCACGTGGCGCTGCCGCTGTCGGCGCACGGCGCGGGCTACGCGGCGCTGCAGGGCGTGGGCGCGGGCGCGTGGGAGCGCCTGTGCGGCGCGGCGCCGCCCCTGCCGCCGCTCACGCTGCGCGCGCACCAGCGCTCGCTCGACACCGAGCTGCTCTGCAACGAGGTCTGCGGCCGACTCTGCAATATCAACAGGAAGAAGTTCATCTACTGCTTCGATTGGGGCTGCCATGTTATTGATGTCTGCCAGTCCAGTGGCTGCTTGTCCGGAGTGAGTATTCGAAAAATTGCTTCAATGAACGGATGTGTGAAAATTTCCTCTTTTAAATTAGCTGGACATATTTTTAAAGCAAAAACATGACATTGCCATGTATAAATATTATCAACACTATCGTAACAAAAGAAATTTTGCCAAACATACTTAACTTTCCTTTGCTAATTAGAAAAGAAAGAGCTATGTCCTAACTTAATTCAATATGAATTTCTTGAAATAAACATATATCTGTTTTGTTACTAGCTGTGTGCGATGTGGATGTGGGCGAGCGACGACACGGGCGCGACTGCGGAGTGCGAGGCTTGCAAGGACGTCAGCGCGGGCTGCCTCGTGCATCGGCAACAGTACGCTGCGGAGGTAACTACAATATACCAAAAAAATACTTAAAACGCGCTATTTGTAACGCTTTGTTAACATCTATTGTAAAATTTGATGTATCTTATTGTGTCCAGTGTCTGTTCGTGTGGGATTTGGTCAGCGGCGTGTACAGAACTGAAAGAGTTTCCATGACAGAAGACTCCAGCCAAGAAGGAAGCAGAGGTAGTTAAAAATATATAATTATTATTCCTTTTTCGACGACCTGTAAATTGAATACATTTGTGTGTAAAAAAGTGAATAAATATTCCACTTCGGGGCTAAAACCTCTTCGTGTATAAAAACTAACAATTTCTAAACCTATGTTTCGGTAAAGAAATGATGATAGTCTTAATAATTAATAAGAACTAGCTAGCTGACTGAAAAATATACAAAACATTCTGTTTTTTTTAACTAAATGCTGCAAACTCAAGGTTAATAGCATAATTTTAATTACAGTTAACATCAACTTTGAAATCCTTTAATTTTGTTATTTTGCTGAATTTTAATTTTATTAAGTTAAATGGGTCAGGGTATACAATCGTGGATAGGATCTGGAGTAGGCTGTTTCCCAGCAGTGGGACACAAGAGGCTAAATGAAAACAATGTAATGGAGTCAACTACCCCTATAACAAATGTTATTAATGTAGGTCTAACTGCTAAATCGAGATTCTACAAGTGCATAGTTCACCAAAGATCACTAAAACAAAACGTATTTTATAGTTCCAGGCGCAGATAGAGCTCGGGAGCTCGCCAAGAAGCTGGGACCTATCAACATGCCGCCGGGCAATGAGAACAGACTGCTCACCACATTGACAGGTAACTGCCACATAACCACTAACTATACAGAGTGTAGAGAGTCTGGAGTGTGCTGGAAGAGATACCTCACTCTAAGTTGGGTTTATTGCCCAACTTAGAGTGAGGTATGTTCTAGCCTCATCATCCACAGCCCTTGTCCTCCTACAGTTGGGCATAGAAGTCCCTTACTTATGCCAATTTCTATGGTCCTGGGCCAGCCTCATCCAGACTCGACCCGAGATCTAGCCTCATATAAAGCTTATATTATAGGCCGTTGATTCAATTCGGTGTGTACCAAGAGTAACTCTAAGACCAAATTTCGTTTAAAAAGTACTATAATGCTGACACAAGGTCTTCAAACAGAACATTGCTAGGTATACTTTTGGGAGTAAACTATATTTTCTTTTTTTGTTAAAGGGCGATCTCTAAAAAGACTGACAGATGTAGACAACTGCATCGAAATTACAAAGAATCACCCTGACAGCTCGGAATCTGAGTCGTCGTCTGAGGAAGATAGTGACTACGACTGATTTTACTACAGCTATCTGTAAAGCGCTATTCACCTCCTTGGAGAGTTTTACGGGGTAATTACACGATCAAGAGAAGTAAACAAATGGAGTGGATAGGTATTAATAAATACTGAATGATCTTGCTACTTACAAATTACTAATGTATTGTATTCGACGGCAAACTCATAGGAAATTCTGTCTTCTGGGCGTATAATGTTCTCAATGTTTAGAAACCACCGAGCTCTCCATTTACTTAATAATCTGTGTTTACTGTCACAAAGTAACAACGAATGGTATTGTTGTAGCACTCGATTGTATAGTAGACGAGTGCAGCAATACTTTCTGAAACCTTATATTCAAACGAAACATTAGTCTTTATTGTCCTGTCTCTATATTGTACCTTAAAGTGACAAGCGCAGCACGAGACTTAACGGCCACTTAATTGTGTTTGAGTATTTGGTTTCAAGTGTTCCAAAACATTTCAGTATTTTTGTATATTTATTCTGTCTCAAATGTTTTGATCTTCCTGTCTTTCTAAAGGTCTATTTGTGATGTTATTTAACGCAACTGACTTTTTTGCCATAAATATAAACTATAGGTATTAGCCTAAATAGAACAGGTATTTGCAAAAAAAACAGCCAATATTTAACCCATTCCATTTTCTAAATAATAGTCTGAAAATACACAAATACAATTACTATTACTACTTTAAGACTTTTGGAATACTATGTAAATAAAATATTTGCAATATTAACATTAGGGATGTAACAAATCAATGGATCGAACAAAATATTTCATATAATGAAATCAGGCTTCATTGGAAAGAAAGCTGCAGCTGATATGACTTATTTTGTATATTTTCTTATCAAATTTACTTCAATCTTAAAGTCGACCTGTAATCGAAATTTCATGTTGAATTTGTATTATCGTTGTTAGAATTCTAATGAGTAATGTAAATTTAAAGTAGTTGGCACTTAACAATGATATTAATCAATCGGTTTGTTTATGAACAGGTACGTTTGTGTTTGGTGTAACTAAAATGTATACTGTGAGATGAACAAGGTAGAAAAGCTACAGCGTCGCTTTATCGCCTTTATTACCAGTGTTAGCTGGTCCCCTATTTGCTTTGCAAGTCTACAAAATGTGGGTTCCACTTATACTAGAAATATACGACTTTATATGGCGCCTAATATTATAAGCCGGCCTACCACCACGGTCTAAATTAATATTATTGCGGATGTGAAAAACAGATGCCGTGTATGGCGATTTCACGATTCCAGTCATTATTATATTACTTTAAAACGTGGTGGTAACCCCTCAGGTACTTTTTAAGAAAATTCGAGCAAACAAGCATTGTATTGGGCTCTTAATTAAAACTTCAACATTACTTACCTACAAGTTCAATAGGTTTACAAACCTTTCAATAATCTAATTAAAATCACTGTATTGTACTCGAACTGGTCAATAACTGCCGCATGATATTTCAATGTATATAAAAAACAGTATGTTATATGTGGTGAACTCATGTAGAATTGGTTCATGAATTATTTTGAGCCCTAGTATGATCTAAATAATATATAGTTTATTGTCTATATTAAATTTCTTATAATAACTTCGAGTGTAAAGAGAATTTTTGAGTCGGTCTGTGACTATGGAATTACATATTGATATAGATTTCGGTTCTGAACCGACTTCTATGTAGAAAAGAACAAGCATATTATAAAATTGTTTTTGAAGATACAACTATCATTGTCCAGCCACATCGGCTCAAGCGGTGGTCTGACGAACGCTAAAAATTTAACTATAAACCTATTGGATATTATCGTTATTAATAGAATTAATAACATTTGGTGTTAGCTAAGTTATTCCACATTCAAAGTTGTGTCGTCTCCGTTTATGGTAGTCGCATGTTTCAAATCGTAGTGTTTGTATCGAAAATATATAAAACTGATAGATGTTGTCCATTGTTGTCTATTTATTACAGTATCCAGCATTTATGTGTAGTGTGTGAGAACTACGGCGTAATCAATATTGTAAGCCTATGTATATTGTATTCATCGAATGACCATTCAAGAGTATTTGGTAACATTTGAAGATTTTCTTGTAGCCAAGTTTGTTTTCCAAACTAAACTTGCGTTTGTAATATGTATTCACATGTGCTAGAAACATAAATAGAGAACCTAGGCTCATAATAAGGTTGTGATTGTTTGAATGTAGGTTTGTTAAGAGAAGTGCCTCTGAGACTTGATATTAACCCTCCAATCTAACACTACCTATTTTTGTGAACTGTATATACTTATTTTATTCTTGAAAAGATCTAACTCGAATTTCCTGTTCATTTTCTAAAACGTAATGTTCAGCTATGGTATATCTTATTCTTTAAAATGTAAATATTTTTAGTGAAGATGTTTTGATCTCGCAACTCTTTAGACTATTCTTTGGAGGGTGTACATACTACGTAATTGAAGCTAAATGGAAGCAGCGTGGACTAGTGTGTAGGATCTTTTAATGTTTGTTGAGCTGTATAAAATTTACTTCTTATCTGGACTAATCGTCTTATTTTTACCAGTTACAGCAATTCTTACGTTTGGAAAAGTATTTTTAGAATAAATAAAGTTTTATACAGTAATGCCATGAAGTTACGTAATGCGACGAACAAGAATAAGTTCGATTATTCCGCTAGCAACAGTTGCTAGGAGAGGATTGGGGGAAAATTGCATGGGGAAATGGGACCACATGTCAGAGGGATTATATATTGCGCAGGCAAACATTAACATAGGGATTAATGTTTATTAGACCTATCAGAAGGCCTATGGACGTAATTCAAAGTGTTACCATATAAAACAGTCAAAACTGAACATTAATATTTTGTTACAGTTTGTGAGCAGTTGTGAGCTCTAGTCGTAAGAATTAGATGATAAACTTGTGTGTAACAGCTCCAAGCCAGAGGCGATCTGAATATTTAGCAATACTGTGGTTGTTTCTCTATCATTTCTATTGCCTTATCTCAATAAGTTTGGATATTAATTGTATTAAATTGGCTTACAGTAGCTAGGTAAGTTAATTGCATTTAATTCTTGTCTGTCACAGGATGCAGTGACAGTATTACTTGCCATCAAATTGTATTATACTATAGATAGGTATGAAACAATGCATGATGTAATAATAACATGAATAATTAAAACTGTTGTTTTATTTGCTTTACATTGATAAGGGCTTGTGCAGGACTCTAAAAGAAGACTGGAGATTTATTGGCTATTAAAGACTTAGAGTGCAGTGTATTCATCAGACATTTAAATTCTATAGGTAAATATTACATGTAGGTACACATTAACAATTTTAATTGACCTAAGTAACAGGTTTCATACAGTAAACAATTAATAAAATCTATTTCACTCTTATTGTTCTACATATTTTAGTGGTAAGACAATTTGATTTGACATGACACAATAATTATTAATAATTCCTAGTCAACTAATGAATGCAACTACCATGACATTAAAATAAATTCTACAATATGAATCAACTGAATACTGTAAGTATTATTTTTTAAATATCCCAGAATCCAATGATAAAAGAAATTAAAATCTTACACAATAAACATACATCTATTTCTAGATCTCTTAAAATTATGTATTTAGCAGAACCACCTACAGCTGAAAAACTTACAAAATTTGAATTTAAATATTGTAAAATTCTAATAAAATGTTATGAAAGATTTATTAAAGTCTATATTCACAAACTGTAAACATCATCACTGTCTGGCTCAAGTTTGATAGGAGGGCTTTGGCTCTGACCAGTTTCATCTATCAAACAGTCTAATGATAACCTTTCCACATCATCCCATGACAACTTGGAGAACTTGTCTTCAATGATTTTTAAAAGACGTTTGGCGGCACCCGTCGCGTCTGCGTCTGACAAGCCGACTCTCTTAAAATGCTTCAAGGAAATCTCAAACAGACCGTCAGGCTTCTTAACTACTAGGTTTAATTTAGTACCGTCTTTTATTGTAGGGTACCCTTCCACTGTCTGTTCGTCCACAAGTGTGCGACCCAGCAATAGCAATTTCTGTTCTTCAACCGGTATATCTAGTTTTTCGGAGATCATCTGTTTAATTTCAGATATATACGTTGCTGGTTGTACCTGAAATTATAAAGAATATCGGTAATGGCACTGTACTGAACAATATTTACATTTTACATAGCATTTGGTGCTTCAATCTTACCTCTAAGGTACATTCCCCGCCTTGTAATTTTTTCACTACTATTTTCATTATGGAGTTTTTCAATAAAAACAATACTGGAATTACTGCGCGTGTATGTTTTTAATACAAAAATATTAATTCAGCTATTTCAGCATGATACAAATGACAATGACGGACAAAAACAAATTAAATGAATGACGTAGGATTTCGTTCCTCGCTCACACACGTTATATCTAAAACTCTACTTGTACGTTAACTCTTTTTCATTCATAGGACGAGGCCAAGCTCTATCTCTGTCTTGCGGAACAACTGATATAAATAAGAGTATCCGGCGCTGAAACGCGTCCAGTTTGCCATGCATGTTTTGACTTTTCTTCAAATGTTGCCAAAGTCAAAAAAATAATAATTTTTAAACTTTAAAAGGAAGATAAAGGAGGTTTTCCTTCGAAGTAAATAGCCATCTGGATTTCAAAAAGACTATGGCATTTAAGAATAAAAAAGTATTATAAATTATAAATGTCATTTTATTCAATTCTTCAAGTTTCGTAAATAAATAAATAATTACCAAGGTGATATTAAATACTTTGGAGAGTGACTATTAATTGGAAGTTACATACGAGAAGTAACATTTAAATGGATAATATAATAGTAAAAAAAACAATTGAAATCATTGATGACTATCCGAATAATGCTGTACTAATCTTTGAAGCAGAATGTCTAGAAGGTAATTCCTTATACGGCAATAAATATATTGGATGAGACTAAGATATTACCCAAAATGTGACTGTAAGTTAAGTGCGAGAAATAATAGGGTTTCTCCACTTGAAAACTTTAGGCGAAATATCAATACCTTCATGGTTCTATTACGTTTCTATGATATCACAGACTGATTAAGAGCTCTTATCAAAACTATTTATTTTAGTTCAGGAAACTGAGAGGCAATTAGAAACTTCGTTAAAATCTACGCTTTGTTCTTTGTAGAAAGTTTTAGTAAATGTTTTTGTCTGCTGCTAAACTTTTGGCAACGCGATGGTTTAAACTTGTACTTTTACTAACAGTTATAGTAAATGTTTTTTTATTAATTACATTAGGAGTACGGTTTTGTGAATACTCTTGTTCCATTTTAACTCTGAAAATAAATTAAAATAGGGATTACACCAGTTACAACAACTTTGATGAAACTCTCTGCTAGGTACAATTAATTAGATCAAATATGTGCTTGGGAAGGTAGTTGCTTTAATATTTTTTAAGCAAAACTTTAAGGTACCCATTGACGAAATGAAATTAAATACTTATATCGATCGATCGATATTTTTAAAAGATCTTTTTATTACTAAATAGTAGTACTAATTTTTAGCATCACTAGCTTGAAATTTGGCCGGGGTGTCCGTAGCCTAGGAAACGGGTGTAGCTACAGGACAACAACATTGATAAGTCATTTCCTATCGTGTTACATAAAAATTGGTAAAACGATAGCTGAATATAAACTTACTATTGCTTTAATTGCGTTAATCGTGATCAAATCATTCGTAAGAACTAAAATGATTTTGACAGTTCGAAGTATGGATGGCAGGTGGGTTTAATATATTCTCGATATATTAATTTGATAATAACCTGAAAAGGTAGATAACGTTAATAATGATTGAGTGTCTCAGCAGTAGGAGTAATATGCGTGCTTCTATGAGCGTGAAGCGTCCTCAATAGGTCCCCCTAACTCCCGGGCGCGTATCAATTTTATCAAAGTTATCGGGAAGGAGGGATACGTCGGCGGTGCCTGGTACGGCACGCGACTGGGATTATTCACCTGCGGAATTAACTTTCGGGACTATGTACTATACACTACATAAGGCCCCCAATAAGTACACTTGAAAGTTTCTAGAAATAATAAAATGTTAATTATTGTCAGTGAGCTAGCTACCTTTGTTCTTGGATATATTTTCAAGTTCATCCGATTACGTAGTTTTAATATTTATACTTTAAAATTTACAAAATATACGACAGCACATTTTATAAAATACTAATTCAAAATGAATTTGTACCTTCTTCACTATATAGAACAAAACACAACAGAATATTTAAATATTTATCACATCAACACTAAAACAACAATTTAATAAACTAAAAGCAATAATACATTACATACAAACACAATGCAGTAACTAGTAAACAACAAAAATGTCAGTTACACTAACAATAATATAATTAGATAAACAATATAAAATAGTCAGTGATGCGTTACATATGGTGGCACACGGCAGGTGGTGTCACTGAAGCGTAACTCAGCACCTGCAGCCACCCTCCTGTCCCTGTCACAATATCACACACACTAGCTCTGAGCCCACACCACTGAACATTAAAAACAAAATTCTCACAGATACAGTGCCAACCAAACACATAGAGACCGTTGTTTGATCAATACTTGATGTCATACAAACCAGTGCAAAGTCACAATAATGTGTAACTGTTGTGTTCTAGTGATATTTTGTTGCAAAAATTAATTTTCAATCCAAAATGTCTGAAATGGGGTTTGAGAATGTGTTTTACTTAGAGAGTGAGTGTTTTTATATAGTTGTTTTGTTGAGAGTGACGGTGCGGAGGGATGGAGGAGGTGTTGCCAGGTTACACTCCACGGATACTCTCCGCCCGTGCTCCCGGCAGATCAATAACATCTCTATCACCTGGGATAGTGTTATGCAACAGTTCTCATCAATCATTTTATTTGTGTTTATTTCAATTATTTATCTCTTACACTGATAGTGCAATTTGTTTGTGTTATGTGTGCTTTATGAAACATAACTTTTTAAACAAGTGATTTGTACAATCATGACCTTGTTTATGTTAATAAACCATGTAGGTCCTAATTAAAACTAAAATTGTTGCTGAATTATTTACTGTAACTTACTATTCTAATTTACAAAAAAACATCCTTAAAGTAATTTCAATATCCCTTATGTAATTCTTCTATACTGGATTTACAACAGAAAATACACCAAAAATGGTTAACATTACTTTTTCGTAGTGCATAATAAAATACCTGCCTGCATGATATTTAATTGCAAACATCTATTGGGGTGAGTTACCCTTTGAAGTATCCCTAATTAGATGGCAGCAGGTATTGCTTTCAATATAATTGCAAGATTAAAATGGCTTCTAAAGCCATGGTAGAGGAAATTAATCCTTTTCCACATTTTATTTATAAGTACCATTTTTATCATCTAGGTATATTAGTTTTATTTTTGTAATATTTTGTTAATTTTTTTTAATGGTTTTTATTTTTTGTTTTTGAGTTGTAATTGAATAGGTATTCAGAGATATGAATAATGATGATGATATACAATTATATTAAAATTGGAATGTTGTGTTCTTCAGATTTTGAGTGCGCGGGCGACGAAGTGCTTGTTGAGTCGTCGCCGCCTGCCTCACCGGACATGGCGGCGCGGCTCGCGGCTCCCACACAGGTAAAATAATTATATGTAATGATAATGTAGGTATATTATGGTGCTTATAACGTATTTTTCTGCATAGGGGTCGATTATTTAGGGGCTTAAATAGTATGGAATAGATGAAAGCCTTGTTCAATCCGTAAAAGTATTTTCATTTCAATTACCTTCCTGTTAACATAAACAGTACCTATGTGTTCATTCGTCTCTTGATCAATCCTAGTTCCTCTACAATATTTTATCATATCGAATTTTTTTTTTGTTCTTTAAACAAAAACTTTTCTCGTAAATTTTATTGCCTTACTTTTTACATTAAGTACTTACTTTTTTGTTATTTTATTCATTCAATTAATATTGATATATTTTGATAGACCTTTGACACTTTTCTATTTCTTTTTTTTTTCTATATTTCATATTTGTATGTAATACCTCTTCCCCTATACAATGGTCTTGGGTACATAGGGTGGCGGCGCCGGCGGTGGTGCGTCGCCGAGCGCCGTGCGTGAGCTCATCGTGATACCGGAAATACCCAATGCTATACATTTACAGCACGCCATGCAACAGGTAAATAAAGGAATATAAAACTATTTAAAAAAGGCCTCCATGAAGAACGTCTTCCTAAAAACTATTTCCTCTAAAAAGTTCAAGAATTGAACTATAATGTTAAGTGTACACATCCACAGGTCAATTTTATTAGATATGTAAATCCTTAACCACATTTCCATTTTGGAAGAACGACAACCTGAAATATTAATATTGTTAGAATGCTAAATTCGTATTCCTACAGTATCAGTCTTCCTTTCCATAGTACAGGATTCTTTTTACAAGTGGCAGAATTCAATTTATAGGTGAACAAACACTTGTGTCGTAGAATTCATGTCTATTAATTAGTTCGCAGTTCCATATTATTTATAATTCAATTCAGCTACTGAAAATATTGACCCTCTAGTTCTCAGGCCTAGCGCCAGACGCATCCTTAAAACTGTCTGAATCTCAATTGTCCTACAAAGGCGTCCCTCTGACCAAGCCTCTCGCATTCTCCAGGTAACCAGTACTGTCGTGGAGGTGAATGGAGACAGTTCAGGTCACTCCAGTCCCTCAGCTGATGCTCAGCACACCTACATCACAGTGGCAAGTGAGTGTACGTAACCCTTACGTAGAATGTTGAATTACTGTAAAGAATTTTCGTAGTCTAGATGTTATGCGTTTTTTTTTTGTTGTCAAGCAGATATCGCTTTGAACTGCCAGTTATTTGGTTTGTTGAACTGAAAGATTGATATACGTATGTTAGAAATTATTATTTTATTTTAATTAAAGATTTGCGAGAACATAGTTTGTAGGTACATTATAATCATGTCTTAGATTTAGCAACAGCCAAATACAATTAAAAATCTTTTTTTTATTATTTACAAAGTCACAATGTTTTTACAAGTAAACGTCTATTCAGCGAGTTGGTGATGCCATTGTGATGGGAAATCTAGATTTTCTTTTAATATCTTATACAATGTAAGGTTGTAATGGCAGTATAGGCCTCATTTCCTGTGAACGGACTCTCCGTTCACAGACAGTACTGCATCAATTTTTTTTATTGTTTGTCAGGTGATTGCGATATCTGCTTTATGGATTAAATGTATCGTATTCAATGTAAAAGTTTTATTTGTTCAGTAGCTTAGTTAATAAATTAAGATTTTATTTATAAAGTATTTTTGAATTGTTTATTTGATTTCTGTAGTAAGCATGTATTTATTTTATGTTGCACAATTGATATGTTTTAAAGCACTTTGTGTATTGTCGTGTGCGGACGTACAGTGCAGGGCGCTTGGAGCCACGGCGTCCACGTGAAGACCGAGGACCATAGCGACCAAGAAAGCAAGTTCATATACTCCTTTTGTTTATGCTTGTTATAACAAAACAGGGCCTGTAGACAAGATACATTTCACAGAGCGCCAACGGCATAAAACTGCAAAGACAGTTCCAAAAAATATTGCCAATCATTTAAAGATTTCTATTT
The DNA here is from genome assembly GCF_003590095.1 of Trichoplusia ni. Taxonomy (NCBI): domain Eukaryota; kingdom Metazoa; phylum Arthropoda; class Insecta; order Lepidoptera; family Noctuidae; genus Trichoplusia; species Trichoplusia ni. Next base: position 5,083,228 of record NC_039494.1, read on the forward strand.
GTGCTTATAATACCAGCTTATATATACGTCCCACTGCTGGGCACAGGCCTTTTGTCATAAATTTTGAGCCGAAAGATTTGAGCATTGACCACCACGCTAGCTCACTGCGGGATGGCGATTTCAAATTTCAATATTTGGAATTCAGGTTGTTGTCGTTTTCCTTAACTGTTTCACAGTGGTTTCAAGAATATTTAAGAAAGTACATAAACCTTTTTTTTTTATGTCATATTGCTATTTTATCTGCTTTGTTGGGAACCTGCATTTTTTGCAAACGAATCCTTGCATAGAACCGCTAGGCCACCAGGAGTATTTGCGGTAACGCAATGCTATGTAACCTTCAGACTTTTGAGGGTTTCGATCAGTAAAAATGTAACTTGTCTACGGACCCAGTTTGGAGAAGCATGGGACTTTTGTTACTAACAAGTTATTTGGTTTGGTAATGGTATAGCTCTACTATCATTAATTCTACCTACTTGGGAACTTGGGTATGTGTTCAAGGTTGTTTTGCCGACAGTCTGATGTAGAAGATTCGTTTAAAAATAAAATTTAATTTTAAATAAAGTATGATAACTGTTAAAATACGACTGTTTTAATTTACTTCTCATCTCTTAATATTGAGAAAATATCTATAATATAAGATGTTATAAATTTGAATGGGCTTCATGTTGGACTGTCGGCTACTCACTCACTGATTTAATTCTATGGTGTACAATAAAGAATATATTCTATTCTATTTTCCATAATTTTTCGTTCCTGTATTTTACTTTTTTTATCTCAACCTCAATTCTCTCATTTTATAAATATCTCTTACACTTTTGTCATAACATAGTTGTTACTATAAGGACCAACACCAACTAAGGAGGATAATACCTTTATGAATCATCGTGTTTAAATCTCAAAATAAATCTGCGGTGATTCCCTTTGCGTTTCTGCTTCACTTGTCAAAGATTGTCACAATACACAGATCAGAAGCCTTTGATGGACAACAAACAAACTACTTATATTTCACCCTCAGACATCACAATACCTGATTATCTTCCACCTGTCGAGATTCATGGTGTATTAAATAGGGTGCATTTGTTATTAAACTTTGATTGTAATATAGACTTTATTACCTGGACATAAGAACTGTATAGGTGCCTATTGTCATGTTAATTGTAAAGAGGGATAATCGTACTTGAAATTGTCGTATTAATTTGTACAGTAGGGTACCGCGCTCATCAGGTGCGTTTGCGCATTTTCACGAAATAATTTAATATTATCTAGTGTTTATTAAAATAAGATAGTATAAGACATATTTATCATATGATAATGAGTTGTAAGATTGGGTTTTGCGATTTATTGCTATCTGTTTAATAACATAAATAACAGGATTTACGTTGTGTGATAGTAATAATAAGGACATATCGGAATCGTTCGGAGTTTAGGTAGGTATATTAGCTACGAGGTATCATAACATAATATAAAGTAGCCAACATAAAAAAACCTCGAATACTATAACATTTTATAAAGATATATACCATTAAAAAAATATTAAACAACAAAACCTTTATGGTCGTTTAGTAACATCAAAAACAAGATTTTCTCGTACAAAAGATCGTGTATCCATTAACGTGCGCGTGCGATACAAGCTCATATCGAGTTACTGATTGCAACTTCAATTTATTTCGTTCATCATTTTACAAATTGCACACGAGCCCGTATAAAGTAATAACAAAGCGTAATTGCAATCGCCCTTGAGGATTATCTACCTGAGCGATCATTATCAATGGGTGCACAATACTGCATATCAGGGGATGATCCCTATTCACAGTATACTGCCACCTGTGCGCTGGTTACGTTTGGCGTGACGCCGGCCACGCGCCTTGCCCTCTCCCCACTTATATATTTTTTCTACCTCTATACATGTCTACTTGGTTGTACCAAGTGGGTCTCATATACGATTTTATTGTGTTTTATTGCTTCTTATTGGAAAAGGGATTCTATGGATGCTTCTCAGTCTGGAGTATTGTTGAAAATGTCTGCCGTTTTGCGTATGACTTCGAATGTAATTTAGTTGGGAATATTAGATTTCGAAATGGGTTTTTGATTTAGTCGTCTTGTTACTTGAAAGGAAAATATGATCAGTTCGAGTTAGGAGAATATTGAATTTATCATATAACGGTGTTTCATTTTTTATTTATTCGTTATCTGCTTTTTTTTTGTTTAAGAACAGACAGTATCACTTCCTTTCTATTAGAGGCTAAGGACAACTATTATTAGATGGATTAACCTTTATTACAGTTATGCCTACATTTAATTACCATGCTCTAATAAAATAACCAAAATATTTATACTGGTTTAATACCTATTTTATTCTCCTTTTTTTTTTAATCAATTGTGCCCTGCCTAAATACTTTCTTTGATCTTACAATAAAGCCAAATATTGACCGATTGTTAAACAAGTGACAACCTTCGACAGCCATATTGTCCAACTTGCCTACATAACACTGTATACTCCTCACAAAAGGGAAATCTCTGCGTTTATATCGTTTACATCTATATTACACGGTGTATAGCAGGTGGGGTGAGAGAGAAAGGGACAGGTGATGTGTGTTAGAGGGAGAGGGCGCGCTAGACGTTGGTAATTGGGATGTTGTTCTGGGAAGTGTAGGTCCAGCGGCGAGTTGCCTGGGAGATCTCCAAGAGCATGGAGGTGCCTCGATACCGCTCGTATTACCCCTGTGAGTGTCTCAGCAGTCTTTGTGTAACGAGGTGCCAGTGGGACGGCTCGCTCGGAACCCGATTACTTGGGAATTTAAACTTAACTCCCTTTGTTTTAAGTGGTCTTGAATTTGAAAATTTTCTATACTTACTAATTTTCATTAAATTTTCACTTCAACTGGAATATTATAATGGTGCTTATGTAACTAACATATTCATTTAATTTTAATTTTACCGGATCAGGGATTTTTCGGAATAACACCGCATAATGAGGTATGTTAATAACATTTTCTTATTTTTCTTCAGGTGAGGGTGGAAACGGCGTCAACTACCACGTCCAATATGTTACGGAGCCGCAAGAAATATACACACAAGGGCACCAGACACATATGTAAGTACTATTTTATTTAAATTCCTTTATTTAATATTTCCCTACAACATGTGCTTAAATAATTCAATGAGTAAATCTGTCGAATAACTTATTTTTTTGAACTAAATTTCCATCAGCCAGAAATACTTTACTCTTCATAACATAAGTATGTTTAAATTAAAAACAATTTTATGCATTAAGCAAGCCTTAAATTAGTAGATTAAAGAAAATCTATGTCTGCTGGGCTGTGCTGTTTTCCTTTGTCCTTAAAACTTATGTGAATTCCATTTTGTCACAGCGAAAGTGTGTGGCTCTTCCTTATAAAATCATTTAATGGGAATATTTTCCCTTAAAGCCCTAAAATCAATATCTGTATATAATCCTTTAGCAATCTAATGTTACCTGTGTTCCGCAAAGCATCCTGTTCAGTATGTAAATATTAAAATGAAAACCATCAAACATGTTTGCTGTAGAATTCGATAATACCATAAAATTTTAACTACCACTTATTATTTTATTTCTTAGAGAACTTTTAAACTTCTAGCCTGTATTGGTAAAACAAAGAAGAGAATAATCTTAGTTCCGGCTACACACTTTATAAGAAAGCCATCTTGAACATACAACATGAGATATTTTACAAAGATAAAGACATTTTCTGTGCCATTTTTTTCTCGAATCGTCTACAACAGCTCTGAGCATAGCGCTGAAGCCTAAAATAAGATTCCAACTTTCTTCATAGCACCTTTCCAATTCTAAGACTAAACCTCTTTGTTCAGGGACCCGTTGCGCTCCTACCCTGTGTACGGAGTGGCGACCGTCGGCACTGAAGCGACTGCGGAAGGAACGTCTGCTGACAATGGTTGGGGCGGTGCGTCTTCAGCTGAATATACCGCTTACGGCGTTGTGGTTAGTGGTTGTTTTTATCGCATAAATAGTGGAAGTAGGCTCGGCCTGGCTCAGGCTGAGATGTGGCAGATGGAGCCGGATTTTTTAGAAGCTAAATGCTATGTTATGTTCGTGACAGAAATTCTAGTAAAATGTGGGAATTCTTGTGCTTAGCAGTAGGCACTGCTGTTGTTAAAATATGACCGGAGTGTTTTTAGGCAAAAACACTCTGGTCATATTTTATCTACAATGTCTGCAACTTTTTCCAAAACCGCATTTGTTTAAGTAGTTGCAGCAACGGCAGTTGTGTACTTACCTGTAACCGTTTTTCCTTGCATACAGAAGCAAATTGTTTAGGGTTAACATTAGTAAAATTTTGAAATCGAATGTGTTTCATTCATCAAGAAAAAGAAACTGGGAAATTAGTATAAATATCGATTTTGTCTTGAGCAATCTACAATTTATAATATCAATAACGAGTTCGAACTTCAGCCTGGCACAGACCTTCGCGAGGATGCGAGCTAGCAGTGATGTTGCCTGAACGTCCGTCGCGAGTCGTCGTCGGTTCGATGTCATTTGAGCTCGTTCGTTCTATCGGCGACAAGGCTGCTTTTCCACCAAAGATGTGCGAGGATGCGTAGCGAGGGATGTGTTTGTAAAGAACTTATAGAATCGCTTCATTAACCTTGCCTTGGTCAGCACAGCTCTGGTGGTAACGGCTTAGCGGACATCCTCGCACGACACATTACCATCTCTGGTGGAAACGCAGCCCAAGCGGTAACCTCGTACGGAGTCCAACTACGTCCATCAGACTACGGCACTTAGCTTGCTGCGTGAGTTTTATTAAAGTCAAGTCGGTCCGTGTGGCAGGTGGCCGGCGACGAGGCGGAGGCCCCGGCGTCCCCGGCCACGCCGGCGGGCGCGCCGCAGCCGCCGCGCATGCCGCCCGCCACCGTGCAGTGGCTGCTCGACCACTACGAGACCGCCGAAGGTGGGTCAAGTGAGGAACACACATACTTACTTACTATCTCTATTGCAGATTATAAACTCGGCTACGGAATTCCGCACCAGAATTATATTAAAAAGTTGCTGAGCTTAATGGACACCAATATTAAACCTGTAGTCGGACAATTTTGGTATATCGTAAATTAAACTTTGTACAGGCATAATGTAATCTCTAGTTTTGTCTATAAGATGTGATTTAATAAGTTATTCCAGAAAAAAATATCGACCCTGCCAAGGATCAACTTCTGGAAAAGGAGCAAGGCTTTGGCAATTTGGTTTTATACAATTTATAAATTTAGAAGTGCAAAACAACATACTAAGTTTACCTGCAGGCGTGTCCCTCCCGCGCTCGACGCTGTACGCTCACTACCTGCGACACTGCGCCACGCACCGCCTGGAGCCGGTCAACGCCGCGTCCTTCGGCAAGCTCATCCGCTCCGTGTTCATCGGGCTGCGCACGCGCCGCCTGGGCACGCGCGGGAACTCCAAGTACCACTACTACGGGATCCGAGCCAAGCCGGGCGTCGAGCAGGACCACAGCGACCTGAGGGACGACATCCTCGACCAGCATGATAACCTTGACGATAAGACCGATGTCATGGATCTTCAGGTGAGACATTGTGAAATGATGATGATGCGATAGCACAGACGGCTGCGTGTTGGGCTCGAGCTGAGTGTCTGGTCGTGTCGGCAGGAGGGCCGGCGCGGGACGGGCGCGGGCGGCGCGCGCGCGGCCAGCAGCAGCCCGGCGCACGTGCACCGCGCGTTCCTGGGCCCGGCGCGGCCGCCGTCGCCGCCCGCGGGCCCGGCCGGGCTGGCGGGGCTGGGCGAGGCGGCGGCGGGCGCGCTGCGGCGCCACCACCGCGCGCACGGCGCCGCGCTGCTGGCGGCCGTGGCGGCGCTGGACACGGCGGCCGTGGAGCGCGCGCGCCGCGCCTTCTGGCGCCGCCCGCCGCCGCCGCTGGGCCGCCGCGCGCTGCTGCGCCTGGCCGCCGAGCGCGCCGGCCGCGCCTGGCTGCGCCGCGCCGACCTGCAGCTGTACCAGCGCGCCGTGGACCTGCTGCTGCCCGACGTGCTGCGCCCCATCCCGCCGCAACTCACGCAGGTACAGCGGCGACACATAACGCCCTTGCAGCGCGACGCTCGCTCCAGCGTAATGTCTTAATTGCAGAATAATGTCTTCTTAATAACAAATAAGTAATTAATTTTTCACAATGGTCCATGGCAGAGACACGTCTATCCACAATAAAAAATCACGACGAACTGGTTACCCTACCGAAGGACAATAAAACGCTTATAAGCGATTTTAGCGTTGCGGCGACGCAACGCGGTTATGTGTTATTTATCACATTGGCAAATGAAAGAGATCCGCTGCAATGACGATCAATTTTCGACTTTTCTTCGAGCAGTTACGTGCGTCACCTCCTTGAAAACACTTCCCAGACTTTCCGAATATCTATCTAAAGCGACAATCTGTAACTAGATAAAATTTGTGCAGGCTATCCGCAACTTCGCGAAGAGCCTGGAGGGCGCGCTGGCGGCGGGCGCGGGCGCGGGCCCGGCGGGCGGGGCCCCGGGCCCCGCTGCGCGCGCGCAGGCCTCTGCGGCGGCGGCGCTGTCGGCCGCGCTGCGCCGCTACACGTCGCTCAACCACCTGGCGCAGGCCGCCAGGGCCGTGCTCACCAACCAACACCAGATACACCAGGTACTACAACCCTTCCAACTCCCTCTTTATGTCCTTGTGTTGAAAATATGCTACAGCGAACATGCGTGCTTATAGTCATATTTTTATGTTACACTGAAAGTGTTTAGAGCGTGTGTAACTAAATTGATGCATATTATGTCAGATGCTGGCGGACCTGAATCGCGTAGACTTCCGCGTGGTCCGCGAGCAGGCGGCCTGGGCCTGCAGCTGTGGAAGCGCCGCCACCGCGCACAAGCTGGAGGCTGATTTCAAGGTAAGTGGCTTCGCTTCACTTAATTGTTACCAGACGTATTGTTAACAAGAGTCGACTGTGCAGAAACTATTTGTGTTTGTGGAGCAATGGGCGAGTCAATTATAATGTGAGCATCTGAATACTAGACTTTTCGGTTTTACAATCAGTGGCGATTCGTCCGCTCACATCGGGTGAGCATTATCGTATCGCCTTCGCCTCACCGTGTAACAGGTTTCAACCTACTGTTATAAGTAAGTAAAGGAAGCGTGCTAGCCGTTACGATACGACAATGGCTAGGCAATGTTAGGTTTACGGTTCACCGACCACCGCATCTGACAAAGATAATCGAGTTGCAAGTGTGGCGCTTAACGCGATTCGAAAAGTTGTGCAGTAGTATCTTCTGTGTCCTGAGTGTGTGTGTGCCCGGCAGGCCACGCTGGGCCGCGGCGCGTCGCTGGAGCAGTGGGCGGGCTGGCTGGAGGCCTGCGTGCGCCAGGCGCTGGCCCCGCACGAGCGCCGCCCCGACTACACGGCGCGGGCCCGCCGTCTGCTGCTCGACTGGTCCTTCTACTCCTCGCTCGTCATCCGGGAGCTCACGCTGCGGTAACTAACAACTAACATATTACTTCTAACCGCCAAAAATAGCGACGCTCTAGCGGACGACTCAGATATTCAAAAACTGTTGATAATTTTAATGTTACCATATATCAGTTTTAAAATAACCACTTAGAGCTCATACTGATTAGCCATATGTTGCCCACAACATGGCTAACTGCTACAATATGGGCACGAACTTCTATTTATCCATTTTAATAACAATGACAGGTAGACTCTTCCTGATCTTTCTCTCTTCTTGAATAAAGGTCAGAACTGCAAATTCAATAAATAACTTGTAGATTTCTACTATATATGAATTGTAAAAATGTAATTTATGCGCTTTTTTCACACAGGTCTGCAGCATCATTCGGTTCGTTCCACCTGATCCGGCTGCTGTACGACGAGTACGTGTCGTACCTGATCGAGCGTCGCGTGGCCGCACATCTCAACCAGCCGCCCATCGCAGTCATGCAACGCGATCTGGTAAGATCAGTTAATCCTCTTGTTCTGTTCTATGCACATAGTTAAGTTACTCCTTTTTCTGGTTCACCGGAATATACGACTGTATATGACTCTCCAAAATGATTTTGAATGACTGTTCCAACATACTAAAATAAAGGGTATTCTGTGCGAAGGAAAATGACGACGAAGATATCCCTGAGGACCAGCTTCAGGACGAGCCTGATGATGAAGACCAGGACTGGGAGTGGGACGATGACGAGGAGGAAGACGACGAGCCTGAATGCAAGAAGGCCAAGCTGCCGGTCGAGTAGACCACCAGGTGGCAGCAGCGGGCAGGCGAGTAGACCGCATAGGGAGAGAAGAACGAGAGAAAAAATCAATTGGAGAGAAGATACGTATACATGCTACTGCACGTAGTTATATGAAAACTTACTACGGCTATACTAATACCTGTCAAAGATGGATGTTAATAGATAATTTTCAAGTAGAGAAGAGAAAATGACTCTTAAAAACAACTTGTTAGGACCTTTAGGTAATTTGTGTTAGAGTTAAGAGTAGAGTCGATTGAATGTTTCTGGATGACTATCTGTCTCTAGAATTATTCAATTCAATTGACACTACTTATTGACAAGGCTCAATGCCCGGACAATTGAAATGGGTAAAATAAACGTACGGGTTCAAATACCCACATATAAGTCTCAAATAAGATTGAGATTTTTAACCGGCCCTCTTAAATCCTCTTGCTGGGCCTAACAAATATTCATAAAAGATAATGAATTCAAAAAAAAATTTGGCTAAGTTTTTGTAAAAAATCCCTTTAGGACCCAACTTATATAAAATCAGGGTCAAAGTCATTTCAGTGTTTACTCGTAAGATATTAAGTCTGCATATTTCAGTATGATTCATGTAGAACTGATTTCTCTTACTCATAATCTGTGGTAGCATTATTTATAAGGTGTATTAAATAATGGATGGATTAAAAAGTAACTCCTTTTCCATGGAGGTTTTACCATCACAGCGCCTACAAACTATCGCTTGATATTCGTTTTCGATGAAGTCCATCATATTTAAGGTCAGTAAGTGTTAGATGTTTATATTATTGTAATCTTGTAAATATTCATACATTGCAACGAAACTAGCGCAGACTTGTAACAAGATCACTGTTGAACCAGGTTTCATGCATTCAAAAAATGTAGACATGATTATGAATCAATTTGTCTATAGCTAGATTTTGATATCTGTCTAATAGTTTGGAGACTCAAAAGGTATCGAAATTAATTTAATTGTTAATTTATTCGATTTCATACTATAGTCTTATTGATGGCAACATAACGCCTAATGATGATAGATGACACTCAATATGCGATCTGTTTTGAGTTGATTAGAATCGGTTGTGAATATAGGATGCCTGCATCGCTAGTAGTGAAAACTACCAGGATAAGAATAATATTTGATAAAAAATACCAAATTGCCTTTCGAGTGCAATTACTAATATATTCAGGATAGCGAAACAAAACATTTATTTTTAATAATAATTTTAGTAATTTTATAAAAGACAGTAGCGTCGTGACGATCACACGATTTTCAACGTATATGCTTTCCTTCTCTGAATTCTTACTGACAATATAACTCGTAATAATGCGATTATTAATTAATAACGGAATTGTATCTCTTTCCCTTGTATCCAGGAATCTTAAACAGGAAATTGTTAAATGATTTTTTAAGATAATATATAAAAAAAAACATTAGGTTAAGGTATTTATATCGTAGGTTTTCTGGTCAATGTTAAACATAATGTGTACTGTAAATAATAAAAATCTTAGTAAAATGTCTGAGCACAAACTCTTCGCACGTATTTATTAAAAGAAACGTATCATATTGCCAATGAAAAAGGACGAAAATACTTGTAACTATGTTTCATATACACGGCCAACACCGAAACTAAATGCAAATTTATGCAAACTGGCATAATTAGCAGTAGTAGTGAAAATATTTTTTGTCTTAATCAATGAAATGATACCAGCAATGTATATTTCGTTTTGTGTATATATTGGTCCTGCCAGATGTAAAAAATGTTGTTGTTGAATGCATTTTTCTGTTGATAGTATTCAATGTTTTAGTGTTTATTTGCTGCCATCCATTTTCCTCGCGATTACTTTAGTGGCACCTGTCCTTTATATTATAAGAACGTATAGTTATAACATTAATATTTCTGTTATAATGTTCACCTGAATTAGTCCTTGTGTCCTTATATTAATAAATGTAGCATATTGTAGTTAAATGTAATTAATGTTTAAACATTTATCTCTGTATTCATAAACATTGTATGTATCTTGTAGAACTGTTTGTAAATTCGAGTATTTACTGTTAGCATTCCAATAATATTTATTTTAGAAACCTGTTCTTATATGGTATACAAAAATGAGAACAGCTAAAAATGACTTCAGCTAAAACCTTTTCTGGTTTATTGCAATTGTCAATTGTAAGCAAAGTTTATGAATACAGCGGCTTAGAAATAAGGTGTTTGGGCAAATACAGAACCAAAGCTTTTACATTGCCAGAGTATAATAAAACATTATTTAACATGTATATATGGATTTACAAATGTTTAAGTTGAAGAATAAGATGATTTAATTAAGTATACCAAAGAGTTCATTTTGCTATACAACATACAGATATTATTTACACAACACATGTTCGTTTTCAAAATTATTGCATTTATTTCACATGTTTATGTGTAGACGATTGTAGTTATGTTATAAAATAAATTTTCTGCTATAAATAATTCCCATCAATTCTAGGCCTATAAAACATCTAGTTTGTTCGTCAAACTAATATTATAATAATCGGTGTATATAAGGGTAAAACGTATACATAGTCTTCAAAAAAAACTTTCGTAAATGCAAAATTCAAGTCGACGTATAAATGTTACCTTATCGTAGCCTAAGTCACCCACTGTATGTTACACGATGTTGTTTAAATATAAGTATAGTTAGTAGTATACGAATTATCGTCACTATATAATATATATATTTCGGAATTACCAAAGTATGTTGCAATTTCATTATATAAGTAGATCATTGTCATTCAACGTTTTAGAGTCTAGTGTATTTACCTTACCTACATGTTGTATTGACCAATAATATAAAAATTGTCAGTGATTTTTAAGTAGAAATAATATACACATATTCCGCATCTCGATATGTGTTTCGGTAACATAACTATTTAGATTAACTTGTTAGAGGTGTAATATTGTGAAAGCAATGAGTTTCTATGACATTTTTTATATTACTGGCCAGTTTAGAGTAAGTTTACAAATTGGCCTTATCCGCAAGCTCAATTTTATAAGACATTTTCTAACTGCAATAGTTTTTTAAATCTATTTTTTGTTTCACTTTGCCATGCCAAGATCGTGAATTTTAAGAAAAGTTAACTCGATAATGTTTCTTACATTTTGGAACACTAAATACAACAGTATCTGTCTGCTGGGTCCATGTTTACCTCCACGAGCTTGTGAGTAAGGCCACTGTACTGTTAGACCACATCATTCGATGTCGTCGTTATATCAATGTATGACAATATAAATGTATTTTTCATTAAACATTTCCGGCTTTACGTACATTTTAAGTATATTTTTTTATCTATTTTATATGATTCAATAATGTTAAAGCAGATGTCTACTGCCTTCGACGTTGCCTTATAAAATACCTCCGATTGCTACGTTGTATGGTATACGCGCTGAAGGTTGTGTTGCACAGCAAATAATATAACCTGATGTTGTGATTCGTTTCGGTTTAGTAACGTGACATTGTGAAATTATCCATCCGAAGTGTAACTTAGCTGAGAGGAGTATATTTATTGGAGGAGTGACAATAGTGCTGCGTCGTCTGGGACGTGACCCAACGGCTCACCAGTGCCTAATATCTTAAAATTAAAAAGAAATAGTTTATTTTAAAAATATAAAGTAGACATACTTATACAAACATCCAAATGCCTTTGGGATAGTAAAATATTCTCACCCAAAATTGTAAGTTATTTTAGTCGTTTTTATCAAAATGTTTATTTATATTTTTGCATTATGTATATCGCGGAATTGCACTTTATAGTTATAATATGTGTCTTTGTGGGCAACACTCGAGCGGGCCGCCAGTATGGCTAATGCTCGAGTGATGTTCACATATAAATGTTTGTACTTAATGAAGACCATTATTAACTGAATGTAATCGTTTAGATTTTAAGATATCTGTAATGAGTGTCTTGATTATACAGGCAAACTGTAGCTGAAAGTACTTCTTGATATCTCCATTATAGCATTCCCATACAAATACCCACATATCTATTGTTAGTTAACTTTTTACATTAACGTTCTGGTGGAGAGACAGGTTTTATGTGTATATTCACATGGGAAGTGGAAACATACAATTTCGTCTGAGCTGACTGTCGTGACTATACAAATAGTGACAAGAATGACAATTGGTCGTTGAAATATTTGGCTACAGTAAAACAGTTGGTCTGACACACGAGCTTAACATTTTGTACCGACTTAGATAAGTCTATCAATATGTTATTTGTCAAAAATGTTACAACGAACCGTTTGGGTAGCATTCCTGTAATACATTTGTGAAATTAAACTTCTGATTGATAGACCTTACATTATCAAAATTGTAGTGAATAATTGTAGTAAAAACTTTTTAAAGTTTCATATTCTCATTGTCTGTCAAAATATATGTCTAGTCATACTTGCGCAGGAGTGCACCCGCTGCCCATATAGCGATGTGTTAGGTTAGGATGTGATTATCTAATTGTTGTAATCATTATGACTGTAGCAAGAGCTCTGACGTTTGTATGTGGATCAGGAGAAGATTATGTGTCTGAGAATAAAGCTAGTCATGTGTTTATATTTGTATTTTATTTACTTACCTTATTTGGGACTTTTGATGTGGATCTACAGTGTAATTTCCTTTTGTATTTTTCTTAGTAACCAGAATACCTGAATGTCATTAGGCCTGACACCCACTATCGGCGCGCTATAACAATCTGAATTGATCCATCTTCACTCAATATTCCATGCCCAAGCTGCCAGTGCAGACTAACGATCACAACAACCACAGTTCGGTCGTTACATATTTTTTTATCTTGCTTCCCTAGTGGTCTAGTATTAAGAAAGAATCTTCACAAATTCTTTACTAAAAGTCTGGATATACAATTTTTTATTTTTTAAGACACTTTCTGAGTTCTGGCTGATCGTCTGCGAGAACCGAGGGGCCACATTTTATGGGTCGTAGGTTTAAATATATTTGTTTACAAATTCTCAGGTTCGTTTTACAATTGTTTTAAATCTACTACTAAATCGAAGGATTTTTATTTCGCGAATTCCCACTGTGGTCCCTCAGTTCACACGCACATTCATACATTGGGCTAGTGTGGAAAGCCAATTTATTTCTTAGCTTATCCATATATTGGTTTCGGTTTACCCATCTGGAAATAGAGATAGTGGTTGCCAGCAACAAATGGGGTATATTAGATGGTGATAAAAATAAAACAGATGTTGGTTCTCATAATAAATATTATTTCAACATTCCGTATAACCTATTTATGTACAAAGTCGAGGCATCCGGAACGACGAATCCTAATTAAAATAATATTTACAGAGAAACTTTATATATAAACATATGAATTGCACTGCGATGCACTCATCCTCACTAGGACACACATACGTATCACATATACATAAGATATATGAACAGTACAAGTCATAGAAAATATTAATTTTATCAACCGTTAAAATAAAACGACCTTACTCCAAAACCTTGGTTTACTCGTTCGTAAATCCATGGCAAGTAAAAGAAACAATGCAATGAAGTAAATCTAACATTATGTAATCTATTAACACACAAAACTGTCAATTTTAATACAAAAATATCAATAAAATAACATAAGTATAATTATAGTAAAATATTTCACTAAAAATCATAACATTTAAGGTGTCGGCCGCAACTAAGTCCATTTGGAATATAAAGAAGCGTGAGCCCAATCACCAAGATATGGAGTAAGAATATAATGTTCTATATAAAATGATATGAAATCGATCGCAATAATATCAATTTTAAAATACATCAACTTCGCAAAAGGAATGAACGAACTTCGTAGAGATCTGTTAGTGCAGCGTTGCGAGAAATGATCGAGCGACAAACAATATGCCTCAAAAATAGACGGTTCCAACGTTTTTGTTTTATCCAAAATAATATGAATTTCTTTGGTTCTAACACTAGCCTATCTAACCTATAACTAGCCTGACCCGCGGGCGCGAGTGGCGACACACTACGTAAGGCGTCTCGTCGACGATGCTAGCGTTAAACTAAGTTCTAAAGTAAACCGAGACATGTTTTTGTAGCGGAACCGTGCAGAGGTGTGGGGGGGGGGGCTCACATGGCGAGAGCGGCCGAGCGCTTGTCTCTGTTCTTGTTGCGGGCTAGCGTGCGGGCCTTGCATGCTGCGTTGTTTTGTAAATGCTGGAAATAACGAAAATTATTATTAGTCTATTAATTCAATAGTTGACCGTATTACAAATTATTATGAACTTGAGTGAAATTCACACGTGGTAAACTTGTTTTATAGATATTTTACATATAAATGAGTAAGCATTATAATTTCAAAGCGTTTACGTATGTTCACTACTTAAAGGTGGCATTTTGCCATTTGATCATAAATATTCAGATAATAGCTGAACCTTGGCATATATTCAGTATTTTATTAGGATATTGTGTTAGTGGGTAAACAGAATAATGTTCGTAGTTATGTAGTTTACAGTATTTATGTAAAAGTTTGTGAAGTTGGTAGAGCTGGCGAATTTGATGGTTTGGTATTGGATACTCGTTTGGGGTTTGAATGTGTTAAGGTGGTTGGTGTAGTATGTATCCTCAGAGGGTGATCAACGGTTGACAGGCGCGAGAGCGCCATCGTTACATTACAAGTATCACCCCCCACGCTCTGGTCATTCTAAAGCTCCTCTGGGGGGGAGATATGAGGGGCTTGCCGTAAGGCGGGCAGTCGCCGGTGGTGTACTGGACGACATAGACTCCCAGGCCCCTTTAGTCAGGCGAGGTCGGAGTGCCGCTGGGTCTTTTTGGTGGGTATACCGGGAACATCTTTACCGGGGCGTTGCACATACGTGATGCGTAATAGATTTTTTTTCCAGTGACAAAGAAAAAAAGTATGTATGTAGCGTGGCCTTACCCGCTGCAGCTTGTTGAGCTTGGCCCTGGGCCCGGCCAGCTGCGGCGCGTGGTCGGGCAGCGCGAGCGCGGCGCGCAGGCGCGCGTCGTGCGGCGCCAGCAGCGGCAGCGCGCCGGCCAGCGCGGGCGCGAGTGCGCCGTACGCCGCGCCGCCGCCCCACGTGTCCCACGCCGCCGTCTCCGCGCCCACGCGCACCGACACGCACGGCGCAGAGCCCTCCTGCCACACACGTATAATTCTTCAATTAGGACTTCAATAAAACATTGACATTAATAAAGTAATAATACCTACATTTAAAAAGGTAAAATCCATTCACACAAATTAATGGCATATCCACAAATTATTTCTTCACCATTCCATTTACATTTTAATTATGCTATATTCAAATCTGACAACTACACGTATGATTAAAAAGTACGCACCTCGAAATACTTAAGAATATCTCTGAAGGTGGCTCTCTGCACCTTCCGGTCCCGCTTGGCTCGATACTTGTGCGAGTCCCGCGCCAGCTCGGTCAGTCGCGGCAGAATCTCCTCGACATGCGCAGCGAGGGAATTGTCTACGCCGCCGTCATCGTCCATCACTGTTTCGTAAACGATAGCCAGAGCTGTGCCAGCTGCCATGCGAACCTACAAATAATGTCAAACATGATTAAATTTATTTATGAAAACGGTTATAACATAATTAATACTTGAGCGCAACGATACGATAATTTAATTATCACTATGTAATACACTAAAATTTTTCAAATGTCTTTATAGAAAGAGGTAACACCAAAGAATAAAAATAAAGATTTTAGATGATTAGCAGTATTTTTACGCAGTTAATTATGAAAAGGGTTAATAAAAGTATTTCAAAGATGTGTTACCTCCAATGAACAGGCCTCGAGTAGGTCAGTGAGGCGCGAGAAGGATGGTGGTTGGTTCTTGATGAGCGACAGTGCGTGTGCGGGCGACAGCAGGGGCAGCAGCAGCGCCCAGCCGTCCAGAGCGGCCGCGTGCAGCCCGCCCGCCGCCAACAGGGCGCTCGATACTTTGACACTGCCGTCACCCTGAGGAAGCGAGAAACATTTTAATTATGCTTAGATGATGCCTTTATTACGTGTATAACTCATAGACAATGCACGGTCGTACCAACTTGCAACACTATGGATATGAAACAATAATTTAGGTGTCTTTAGCATTCATTCATTAGCCATTCCCCAAGTTTCTCGTAAGGCAAGTAATGTTATGCTATACCATTTTAAAATACATATTTGAGTAGTTTACCTTGAGGTAGCTGCCGCTGAAGATGGTCTCGTAAATGCGCATCACCTCCAAGATCTCCGTGAGGTCCTCCTCCATCAGGTAACACAATACAGCCAGAGATGAGCAGCACTGCAACGTAATATGCACACTTATAATATTTTGTTTGACACTATTTATCTCGTGTTTTTGCTCTAAAAATTTAACGAACCTATTTAAAAACGTTACTTCCAAAGTCACGTTTAAATAAGGTAAGGTAAGTAACGTAAAAAAGGAAGTACTGTTCTTGAAACAAATTTTAGAAGCCAAACGAAATTGGCCACATTTTGCAGCGAAATTTAACAAATAGAGAGCTTGAAATCATTGCAAGAAATAGCAGTTATTGTGTTAGGAATAACCAGCATTCGAGTGGTGTTATTTTGATTCTTTCTATTTAGTGATTATATATATAGTACATACTTCTGTGCGTGTGTCGAGCGAGGCGGAGAGGTCTGTGAGCGCGGAAATGAGTGCCGGTCGCACCTCACGCACGAACTCCTCTGTGCCTTCTTCTCCAATCTGCAAGAATATTGGGTATAAGTCACAAGATCAAAAGTTTTCAAATCAATCTGGGAACTGATATCGTAGTATGTATCCCGCTGGAGTCAGGCAGTGCTTACGTTAGCGGTGCAACGACTCTCGCAATACCAAGGAAAATACTTTTTTTTTGTTTAGGCGTGTTATCTCCACGGACAGTCACGTCCTCGGGGGAGGAAGTGGGTAGCGTCAGACTCTTACTGACTAAACCTGAACCGCCGTACAGCGTCCCCGTATTTAGTAGGTGCGCGGCAATGCGTAGTATTTCAACACACACCACTAAGGAGAGAGCTCAGGTGTTTTTATTTGTTTTGACATATCCCCGTGCGGTGTTCTGGACATGGAGTCTGAATAATATCAGAACAGCGTGTACCTGCAAGGCGAGTAGCGGCGCGAGCGCGGCGGCGGCCCTCCTCTCGTTGTCCTTGCCGCGGCGCAGCGCGCGCGCCACGTGGTCGGCCAGCGTGGCGCGGTGCGCGCTCAGCACGGCCTCCAGCGCCCGCCGCTGCAGCGCCGCGCGGAGCGACGTCATCGCAGTGGCGCGGGCCGCGTTGGAACGAGCGTTCAGTGCCTCCACTAACTCTAGAACCTTCTCCTCGAATTTCTCTTGGATCTCGTTTTCTAGGAATAAGGAAAGAACATTAATCAATTAAAGAATATTAGTGTAAAGTAAAGGCTTATGTAGATCAATTACAAATTTGAAGACAGAGATTTCCTTGCACCCAGATCTACTTTGATTGTCAGAAACGTTGTCTTACACTCCCGAAAGGTTTTCTATGACTATTTCGAAGTATAAACCTCAATTATAAAGAAGTATAAAGTTCAATTATTTATCGGACAATTCAGATGTATGTCTCCAGAATTTGCCACACAAATGAGTGGCTATTGTTTTTCTTTGTAACTTTGTTTTGGTCAAAATTAATTATGTTTACAATTGACAAATCTTCCGGAAACTTATCATAAACTGACATGACGTCACGAAAGAAACTGCATCATAATCATAAAATTACCTGCGCGTTACGTATTACGAGGTTGATGAAAACTGTATAAACAATAGTGCAAAATATTCCGCGGAACATTTTACACCGATCATTATTCAAAATAGGCGAGCGCCTATAAATTGGCAAGGTCGAGACATAACCAGACTTTATCAAGTTAGTTGATAACCTTGGAAGCGACCAATCTTGAGACTTCAAAGCGTATTTTGCACGTGAGTGTAGATATAATTAGTGTGCTATGTTAACATAGACTTGTTTCGACTAGGCTGTGATAGAATATGGAATATTTTGTTTCGTTTATCACGTGTTAATAAGTTTAGGACACAAGACCTATTTTATTTGTCATACCCTGGTCCCTGGTTGAGGATTTAAGGAAGCCGTAAAAAAGTTGGACAAAACGATCTTGCCCTAAAGAATAACATTGATCTAGCCAAAAACATAATATATTAAAGAGAATATGTATACAGTTGGATGTTACATTAAATTACTGTTTATGCTTGCTTGTCATGTCATGCATGCGGAATATGACATTGACAATGAATACATACATTGAGTCACAGCGTGGAAAATTATATAGACTCGTAGTGTCATCGCACTAAGTGTACGTGGCTAGAACTCTATTAATTAAGAAGATATTGAAAAGGATTTGAGAATGCCTCGCAAGTTGACTTATAAAGCTTAATTGCTTTTACAAGTTTTAAAATCATATTTTACACCTTTTTAGCAGCCGTAATTAGGCATTTTGCTTATTTTCAATATGCAATTTGTAATGTTGTATAAGCCTAATTGATAACAGATACATTATATTACGAGAATGTCAGTTATCAAGTACTCTTGGTTACGCAATTTGGATGTTATCAACTAGAGTAAACATTATGGGTGTGTAACCTTTGTTTTACAAAGTATCTGGCTTTATTGATTAATTTCTGGACAACTTACGAAACATTCTTATAAAGTTACTCAATAAGAAGCCCTGCACAACCCGGTGAAAAGTTTAAAATTTCAACATGTTGGAAAAGAAAGTACGTCTTGATAGAAGCCATAAAAGAAATTACTTTAAATAAATAGGTCGTTTCAATTTCCTCATACAATGGAAACGCGTCACTCCTTTATGTGGGCGTCGCGCAAAATCTTTACTTTACTGTAAAATGACGTAGAATAATCCTACGTACTTATTACGTCACAGTTTTCTAACTCGATTGCAGGCAGACGCAAGTAGAACGTGACGCTGACGATAATGGATTTTATTGATAAGAATGTATTCGTTTGAGTTTACCTATTATACTGAACTAGTATTACGTGGGAGAAAAGGAGGAGTAAGATTTTCTCACTGTAACGATTTAACTTTCCGAAGTTTTACATTGTTTCAAATAATAATTTAGCTAAATACACAACGAGAACTGTCCGTACAAATCAAAATGTAAACAGAATACGGACAAAGCATTTATCGTTAATAGTACATAATAAACCTGACCTTCACAAGAACATTCAAATTAGTGACATTTAACAAACGACTCTAATTTAAATGCTTTCCAAATCAACAGATCTTTCAACCATTATACTCATAGTTACGATATAACTATTATTAATACTCCATCGGTTTAACATTAAAAGCAAGACAAACAATGAACGTAGGTGTGTATGTTGGATGTCCGTATGTCAGACGTCCTTCCTAGGTCGATGACTGGCACTCGACATTTGTGCAAACAAGTTCGTAGAGTTATTGTTTCTAATTTGTTATGTGGTTTCTAAGTAGATAAATCAATGTTGTTTTGAGGTACTTTGAGGAGAATCTGATGATACACTCGCGTTAGGGTTAGCAGTGGCATTATTTTTAAGTATAAGACACATTTTTCTACTTCCTGAATAGTAAAATACATTCGCTTTCAAAAAAAATCATTCTTAACATAATACAAGCATTTTCTTGGTTTCATACAATACGGATTTAATAAAGTTTGTAATACAGAACAAATCAATATCTGTAAACTAATTGAATGAGCCATTACGATTAATTAGAACACGTATAACTTGGCAACAAAATCTGAGTCACTACACTCACTATTAATTATTCGATACTTGTATACGGCTTTCCTAAACGCCTGCCAAGCTTTGGTATAACGCTTGAAAGGTAAACAGAGGAGACCTATTTATTTATGAGTTTAGTTGCAAATATTGGCAAGTCATCTTATAAACATTTGAAACTAGGAAGGAGGTATTATATTACAGACTGCATACTTGCATAATAACCATATGCTAAAGATATAAATCAAAGTAAATGGCCCTATAGACGAATTGAGCTGTTTGCTCTAGTTAAAAGTACAAAACTTTTGCATATTTTGAATGGCCAATAAAGGCCATTTTAGGGAGTTAATCATCCAGTGTTACATAACAACGACTATGTTGATAGAGGGATAGTGAAGATACTATTTCATAACAGCGTATTTTATTTAGACGCGCCGTACAAGCTTGACACAAAGCCAAGTTTCAGTATTAGCGTATTTTTTTAAAATTACACCTGCATTGGTTTCTGACGGGTATTGTTTGACACGCGATCTCCGCTGGCAATAAAAGTACTTGTAAACGATATGTAAATCGTGCAACAAACAATTACTTGGTCCTTTAGGAAATATTCGATTTTTTAAAGCTGAATTTACGGGCTGTAATAATAGTTGAAGGTATTTTGGTTTAAAAACAGACTTTTACGTCGGTAATTGTAAAATACTGAATCAAAAGGCTTAAAGGTGACTATTCTATATATTTTAAACATGGACCGTCAGAATATCTCAGTTTAAAAATCGTATTTGAAGGTTGCATCGGTCATCGATACAATAAATAATTCTAAGCGATAATCAACCGACAAAATGCGATAACAATTTATATTCTGGTTCTTTTTTATTACGTACGTGTCTACGTTTCGAGTGACGTTTCCAGTATTTTGTGATACGCACGCATATGCGTGTTTCATACAGCGAGAATGGCACGACATGAACAGTTTCTATCATACCAAACATTTGTTATAGAACGAAGGAAATTAATATTTGTATTATATTATTCTGATAGAGGGATGATTCTGGATATTCATCGTACTTGTAGAACTTTGAGTATCATAGGCGTGGTTTTGAAGTAAAGTACGCAACACAAGGGCTAATTAAACTTTTCGAATTTAATTAAATTTACATAATTCGAGTAATAAGTTTAAGGAAGTTTGTTGGTATTATAAAAAAAAACTACTGCAAAATACATACTGCAATCTACTCTCAAAAATGTAATGTGTGTATAAATTTCGAGCGTTCTGTTAAATAATCTAGAGATCTCAACAAGGTCAAACGTTGTTGTAAATTCAGAGAATATAATCGTACCGTCCGGGAATACATACATATAATTCTGTTATTTCTATCGTAAGACAGCTTGTATAATATAATGAAAAGATCGAAAGGAATGACATGATTTTTACAGCAATAAATAAAGTATTTATTAAACGCTATTTTATTAAGTATTTATGCGTTCAATTATTCAGACTAGTTTACCCAGTAAATATTTCGGCGTAAGCGACAGTTATTAGGGTTAAATAGTAATAGGAACTCTCATATAAACAGCTGCCTAGTTATGTAGCCTATGAACCTTGGAAGCGATTTATAGCATATCAGAAATATTGAAGGAATTTTAATTAGAAAATATTAAATACTTGATGCCTCATTAACTATGAACTCGCGTTGGCTGTTTAAAATTAGTATTTCTATTGTATCACAATAATTTACAATATGGATTTAGGTAAAGGAAGGTAATCATTAATAATGACTGGATTGGTATAATTCGATTAGTTACTTCGTTTCACAAACGATCGATGACGAAGCTATTTTCAAAAATACCGAAAAGATTATGGATATTAAATGAGTTATTAAATGTATGTTATTAAGGAAATTCATTAAGGTTCCCCTATGCCCAGCAGTGGGAGGATAAAGGCTGTGGATTGATAATGATGATTAAGTTTATTAAGCGTTTACTACAAAACTTCTTGAATTAGAATAAAAAAATAATATTACTTACTCTACTACAAAATCACTGATATCAGGATATGGGCGTGTGAAGTGTGAACTACTTACAATGACACTAGACAATGTGAGTCATATGGCATGTCAGTATTACTTACGACTGGTTCTAGATGAGAACACAGGATGCAATTGAACGCGCTATCAAGATTGCTGTGATTTGCCCTGTAGATCTCACGATATGCGGCATTAAGTCCGCCTTATGTACCACAATTGTACGTAAAAGATTAAATAAATAAATAAATATGTTACTCAAATGGAACAAACGTAGAGCAAGTACCTACCTACTTGTTCATTAATAAATAGATGTCTGTTTGCGCCTGTTTGGGATGCCAGTTACTTTTCCGTTATTGTTCTTAAATAGTTAGATGTCTGTTTATGTATGTCTGTTATTTTTCCGGAACTTTAATATCAGCATTTTAACAAGACAATAAAAGAATAAGTGCGTTAAAGGGTTATCTTTGTTGTTTCCTTAGTTCTTTAAGTAAAATTCTGAACGATGTAACAGTTTTTCCTCTTACAAGCAAGTAACAATACTCGCGATATTTATTCTGCATTAGCAATATTTTAATAGTTATAGATATCTTTAATATTCCATATTTATTTATCCTATAAGTCGTTAAAAAGAACACTAAACCATTTTTATTTTAAGTCCAGAAGTGGTATACACAATTCGCTTCAAGCAATTTGCAATTGAGTAGATCAATAGTTTCTAGTCGCCTTTACTTATATAAATGTATATTATACACAGTTTCCAGAGATTTGCAAGTCACTCGACATAAGGGAGAAAGCTAGCGGCTTCCACGCGGTCTTTGATCCGATCAATTTCTGTAGTCTGGGGCGTTTGTAAATGAACTAATATCTACCCATAAGATAATTATTCGTGTTATGTTATAGTATTAAAAATTAAATCGATATTTTTTGTCAAATACAATTCAGTTCTTTAATGAATTTTGTTTTTCATTAACATAATTCCACCCTCCTCTATATCTATTAATTTAAGTCGTTTTTAAGCATCCTGAACATTAGACAAGTAAAACAGCCCAATACGAACAATAGTCAACCATTTTTCTTTGTTTAGTTAACATACCTGCATCATCATGGTTGCTCTTGAGGTCTGACTGGCCCGAGATCTCGGAGCAGTTGTCTATGGTCATATCTATGCCGGCATCCTCGTCTGACGAATAAGGCTGCTCAGTTCTTCTGTGCTCTGAAAAAGAAAACAATCATGTTCTTAATTCAAATCTGACAGGATCAGTGTTGTTCCTACGCCTACGTCTGATTTAGATGTTGCAAGTTGCTATAATTGTGTTTATTTATATGTAATTACGAGCTTTTGTTTTATAAGTATTGTTAGTTTTAACCGCAGTTGTGGTCGCGACTATGTAACGTGATATGTAAGGTTAGTAACTAGGTTAAATAGAAACCACCGAAACAAAAATGCAACGTGAAACTGATGGCTTACTGTATTGTTGCATACATATAGTGGGTCAGAATGATAAATATGTATTTTCTCTTTAATTTTGTTTTTAGATATAATAATTTAATACGCGTTACTGCGTTTAAAGCAAAAACAATTATATAAAAAATACAAATTAAGTAAGAAATGTAATAAATATTTTTCAAAATTTTAGGAATTTCTTAAAAAGTGTGAAATGAAACAAGAACTAATGTTAAGACGAAGTTTTACGACACTTAAGAAAAGGTTGCAAGTTACTAACCTACCACATAAGGGCTGATCTATTAAAACTAATTGAACATTTGATAACAATCGCGTTAATTAGAGCAGTATACAATCCACCACACAACAATGTTAACTTTCACATTTTTCAACCTTATTTCAAGGTGCTAAGGTCTATTATAGAAAGACTTTCTTCTCTTGAAGGATATTCAGTACTGTATATAAAATCCAGCTGATGTTGATGCCTAATGTTTGTGGCCAGCTGTATGGTGTGTTAAGTTTTTCCTATTTTATCTCTAGGGATTAATAACAGTTATGCAATAAGTACATTATTATTCTAAAGCTTATCTCATTCGTCATATATAAAACAAAAGTTATTTGTAAATAAAAGAACATATCTACTTAAGAAATTACACACATATGATGCATGAAGCAATGTATGAAGTAGCATGTACTTGGGAAGAAAGGTTACCAATTTTATAAGAGCTTTGTAACAAACATAGATTGTAAGGAACACATTTACTGACCTTCTTTCTCTCAAGGATAAATCCCTGAGGAAAGGTCAAGTGTATTTTATAAGAGCCATTTTGTGATGTTTTATTTAGAAGGTTAGTATATACTAAAGAGGTTCTTATATCATAATAAGACACCTCCATAGTGCCTAAAACAATAATTAAAAAAGTTTTTAATACCTGCTCACAAAAATTGTATTTATTAATGTGTTGCCACATACATTGCAGTCAATTGAATGACATATACAATATGAATATTTTACTTTAAAAATATTCTATTCAATAATTTAATTACACCTAATTTCACAATTATAATTTGGCAAAGGTTAATTACCTATAACTAGTACCCATATGTAGTTCATGATATAGTAAGCTCTGTCTTTAGTTCAGAAAACCTCAGTATTGATAAAATGCGGCTTGTATTAATATTCTCAGCGGCAAGCCATAGAACTGTGTCAGTAGGCCGTTCACATTACACTGTCTATGATTAAATTGTGTAACATCTGAACTTTCTTATGTTATAAGTGTACAACTTGTTTTGATGTATTATTTATTTTGCTTGTACTTTGTTACTGTAAAAATGAAAGTAATTTCTCTACAACCATGGGGGACTATGTCCGTTTTTCTTGTTGGTATTTATAATATGGATTTATCATACGCTTATGATCAGGTTCAGAGCTAATTATACTAAAGATGTTTCATAAAATTGATAATTTTAACACATATATGGTTGGTGGTAAGGAAAATATTTACAGAAATGGAAAGCTACGAATAAGCAAGAATGATAAAATTATTAACACCCAAACAACCCACGTATTGTTGTTCATGATGTTGTTGTTATAATTAATTTAATCCCTTTACTATTGACTGTCATAAATATTGAGCCAAGTAAAATGTTTTAAATATTTTCAGAGCAATATAATTAAAAAAATGCATTTTAAACTAAAATTGAACATGCTTTTATAAGAACATTCTACAGAAAAACTAGATATTAACAAAATATTTATATCATGTTTTGTTATTGTAAGGCTGAAGCAAAGTTATCATAACATAACATCTTTATTGTAATAGAAACATAATTTTAAGTGTGCAACAATTCCATTCACTACCTTTTAATGACAAAGCACACATGTTCTTTGATCCAGGAAGTACACACAATTTATACATATTGTTATGTAAAATTATATAATGTACTATCTAAATATGGACAGCAAGGCCAAACAGTGTCAGTTAGATAAACAGTCCAAATGTCAAGTCATATCACAATGGCCCAAACTTTGTTTAGTGTTTGTAGACAAAGCTTGACCATCTCGAAAATAACATGTGGGAACTTCGCGTCGTTATGAAACTGTGAAAGTAAAGGTTGCTTTTGAAAATAACACGAGGCTTGCGAAACTCGACGATTACATTGCTGCACCAAGGTCTAGATTCAGATTTAGCATAACATATGGTGCCTTTTGTCCTTCGACTTGCTGGCATCCAGCATAATGACCGTGAGCAAATAAAGTAAACGTCACACGTCCCGCGGAAAGTCCGTCAGCACAAGGTCGCCGCGTGATCTCATTCTTGGCGGAATTCGAGCTCTCCACGCACCACATAACCAAACTAAACACACTTTTGATGTCAAAATAAATTTACACTTACCGTATTTTCCTTTTTTCTTTCCTTTAGGCATGGTGAAAGATTTGTTTTTCGAACGAAGCTTACTTACAATAATTGCTAAAATATATATTCACTATTTATTTAAACTAAGTATGTCACTTAATCAAGACGGAGAAAAGTTTAATATATCAGTTCTTGTTGAACGATTTGTGCACCGAGTGTAACATAAAACTAAAATTTCAGAAAAACTTTTTAACATGTTTAACCGTGTAACATGCACACTTGACTTCGCTTTGCGCAATGCGCTGTCACTTTTTGTATAAAGCAGGGGCCACGAGTTACGCCATCTTTTTTGTCGGTGTTGCCACTACAAAAAGATAAAATCACCCTGATTAATTTGAAGAATAGTTTTAAAAATAAAAACTCGCAATAAAAGAAGATTTTTTTAGAATAAAGTATTATAAAAAAATAAACAAAATTGAAAAAAAATGCTAAAACTCATGTTATACCTTGCAATTTTATTGGTTGAAATAATAATTATACCCGTAATGACTGTTACGTCATTTGTAATGGCAACATATAAAAGAGCGCATCGTTTGATTCATAGAATATTGTAAGAGGATTAAAAAACATTGTGCAAATGTTGTGTAAACATGCCAATGTTACTGATATTTCATATATGGCGCAAATAATTTATCAATACGTACTGAAATGGTTATTAAATAAATTCGTTCTTGGGACTTACACCCCTTCCTATTCCAAGTGAATGATACCTCAAAACCTGTGGCAAAACGTATCTATAAAAAAAAGGAAACGAAAGGGATGCACTATGATAGAGAAACATTTCAAAGCATACTTGATATTGCAAACAAGTTGCAAAGCAATATTTGAATATGGGTATCTTTAATTCTGTTGATGAACAAATTCTTTTCAATAGGGTAATTGATACTTCCTTCAACGTACATGCATTTATAATTATTCATTGTACCTAGTCATAAAATTGTATTTGTAAAGAAGGTAAATAAATTGTTTAATAAACATATTCTTATACCGGTAGGGTAAGAAAGAATATCTTAACTGGTTGAGCAAACTCTACCCTCTACTCTTAGATTCTTAACTGGTTGTGCACGAATCATGAAAGAGATCTCGATTTTTTCGTAAAAAAAAAACGAGATTTTGTTCATGCTTTCTGTTCATGATCTATCGGATAATATCCAGATATTTTTTGTAGTGATCGGCGAAGTTATAAAGTCAATAGGAAAGGTCGACCAGTAAAGTAGAACACTTGAGAAGATTTGGACAGGATCAATAGTCGCCGTTGCACTACCCCCGCGTTTATTTGCAATATTTTGAGACAAGGACAAAACTTTAATCGCAGCATTTTTGAGTGTGTGACACAATATCAGTGATGTATATCAGAATATACATTTATTATAATGCTGAGAAGGCGAAGGAATAAAAAAAAAGAAACTGTCTCTTGTTGGGTTTACAGATTTTCTTACTACTAAGTTACTTACTTAAGTAGTTACTATGTGCTTAGAGTTCTTTCATAATGGGTAAACAGTAAAAAAGCAAATTTGTATTTTAAGACTTTATTAAGATCAACATTGAATTATTACACATGAGCACAGATACCTACCTTAACATATTTATATTTAGTACAATTTTATAAAAAATAAAATAAAATAATAAACGAAATAAATATTTTATTGACATTATTTGGTTCATTTTAAAACAAGTGGTACATTATTTGGTCATGTTATTGCAAGTCCACGTTTTGTTGACATTGAGATCTTGGGTTCCATTACCTAAATTAATTCTGGGATGATTCTGAGTCAGTAATGTCTAATTATAATGGTAGACATGATATGTAGTAGATAGATAAGACTTAATTTCTACACACGTATGACAACAAATTTACACATACATTCACTGAATTTCGTTTTAAAATTATAAGGAACATAATATTTGTAAATTACATATTTAGTTTTAACAAACATAATAACATTCCAAGGTAACTGAAACCGATCAGTGTATTAGACTGGTTTTTCATGTGAGTGTCATCTTGGCGCATTTGACCGACTCCATTCCAACGAGTTTTCATTTCTTTCGAACCATATATCTTCCCGTACCTAAACTCTGCACACTGCACTGTCACCGTCGGCGGAAGGCCTAAGAATATCAACCGACTGCTCCTCCTCTTCAGGGTCGTCGATCCCCTCATATTCTCGACTTCCTGACCGTTGATGTACCACCGCAGTTCAGAGTCCGGCGCTCCGCGGCAGTACGCTTGTATTGTGTCACCTTCACCATACTCCTCAGCTAAACCTTCGAGTAAAGGCCGCCTGTGCTGATGCCCGTGGACTTCCATATGCGCTGTCCTGGTTTCAAACTTGTATGGAGGCACATCCCTTTCAATATCACACCTGTAGAGTCCTGTCGCTTCTTCTGTTAAGGATCCCAGTCGTAATCTGCAGGCGGTGGGACCACAAGCGAGCATCTCCACTGTACCGACTCCGAGGATAGGGAAGGAGCGCGTGCTGGGCGCAGCTCCAGGGCGATACCTGAAGAATTCGTTGGACCCTTTGAACCAGCTGAGGAGCGTGAAGTTGGCGTCATAGCGACACTCGATGTCGACGTCCGGCTGGCCGGGGAGCACCACCTCAGGCACGATGAGGTGCGTGATGTTGAAGGAGCGCGCGCGGGCGCCCGCGCACGCCGCCGCCGTCAGGAACAGCGTCAAGACCAGCATGGTGCCGGGACGCGCGCGCAACTCGCACTGCGCCCTAACCTAACCCAGCGCCGCTAACGCGCTCTTAATTAAACAGTTTATTAAACTCCGACACTTAACCGTCCGACAGATCAAGGGATCCCACATTGATAGTTTTTTTACTAAATTTAATTGATAGACAAATTGGTTTTGCTAGGGGTGGCTAAATTATCGCCTGTGTTAATTATTTTCGGAGGGTGTGCCCACTTTCCATTGATCAAAATAATTTAAGCACAGTCATAATAGGAACTTCCCTTATGCAATAAACACTAGACAAGACTTCCAAATAACATACAAATATTGCAAAACAGTAGGTACAACATCATGAGTCATCTATTTCATTTCATGAACATATAATATTGCGAAATATAATTGTATCGTCTCTTAGTCACCAAGCAACGTCACAGCGTCTAGTTATTACACTTATTACGTATCGAGGATGAACTTGGTAAAGTCACGAACTAAATTTCTTACATTTGTGTAATTAATCCATACATTTTAACATTGTGAAATTAAGGGACATTTGACTCTTATCACCTCATTGGTTTCTTTGCAACATTCACGATAAGAAAACTATTATCAAGTTTTCTTGCTAATTCTGGCGAATGCGACTACAATACCATACATTAATGAAGATACGGTTTAATAATAAAGCAAAATACTTGTATCTATTGATTTATAGATCTACATTTTGGTATGAACGTAAATATTTACATGATCGAGAATTTCACCTATACATGTTAATATTGTGTTATGCGTCATTCGAATAGGTATAGGTATTGCAAAATATTTAAATAACTAAGCTTCTTATCTTCGGTCTATTCCACCAATCAGAAACAGTACCATGGAATGGGTCACCCGTCGCATTGTAGGGTTAACGGCACCTCCTGACTCGCGAATTACGCAGAGTGTGTGTCATCCAATTTTACCAAACGAGACTTATGAACAAATAATAAAATGGGAGATATCCGTCGCACTGAGATTTTCTTGGAATTGTTGTTTTTTTCGGTGCTAAATCTGCTTTGAAGAGGACAGACAATTTATCTAGAGATTCAGATAATGTATGAACCTATATTTACTTGTTCTGAGTTTCAAGTTTCAATTAAGCGGATCGTTTTAAATTAAATATATGTAGGTAATGTCATAGCTAGTGAATTTCATAATACATGGAAGTCATAATTATGGGGTAGGGCAGATTAGATTACTGAGTGTGGCATGAAGGATTATGCTTCCTGAATACTTAGGTTACACTTTGTATAGAATCCACAAAAGCTTAGGGTTCATATTGGTAAACATTTAAGCAAGAGATCTTGTTATCGAGATTTTTATGCTCTCATAACCCTTCGGGCGGTCTCACTTTTACTGGTCAATTTAACATTGCCAAAAGTTTGGCAGATTTGCCTGATGATATTTAATCTTACAACCAAACTGAATGCTAAACACCAACCATTAAAGTCAAACTAACGCACTTGGGGCAGTATGACGGTGCAAGAAACGAAGAATATAGCGTCTCTCCTTTAAACTGCAACAGTCTTTCCTTCTTTTAGAGGGTGGTGGCACCCCTTCTCCAAGGTTATCTGGATCTCCTGGTTGACGATAATCCACAGAGGAATTCCAATGGATGTCTCAATTGCTCACAACCGACAGCAATGGAAGACGCAGGCAAGGAGAGCCGACAACAGATATTTGAAAAAAAAGGAATAGGAGATAATGATGATCTGGATTGAACATGAAGGCCCAACATTATTCATAAGAGTCAAAAAACTTTCCCCTGTTGGGTCACACCGCGTCCGCTAGCCCACGCGCTCGTCTCGGAAACAAGACATTACAATTTTATTACCAGTAATCATCTTAAGTGTTATCAGTCTAATTGAATAATGCATCGGCATAGTGACCGCTGCCGACTCTGTTTTGCTAAACAACGATATCTATCTGGTTTGTTTTGGTTTGAGTTTTCTAGGAGATTCTTCTGTCTATACGGAAGTATGGAGTATTTGCTCTGCAGTTTAAGATACGATTAAATGGACATACGATTTTCGTTTGATCTTATAAAAAAGTATCTGGTTGTTTAGAAAGATCACATCACGGATACTGAACATAAGCAGTAGTTAAATGGTTTTTCTGGTAACAATAGATACCTATAGGTACTTTTAGTTTTTTATATAGACTAATGCGTTACTTATTTAATTCTATTATTTATAAAGGATGTGTTCGTGTAGAAACTAATGACCGACCACATGAGTTAGGAAACGGCTCGAACAGACAGAAAAAGTAAAAAAGTAGAATTTCACAAATATTGTGAAATTTGAATAACCAGCTGATATAAGTTTTAATAATCTGTTTAGTCATCGTGTACCTACTGATAAAATACTATAAAAAGATAGCAATGACTATTGACCGCTTTCTCATTGAACTTGCAACACGCACTTTATCAAACAAATTGTGTTTTTTCACGTGTTACTACTGATAAGGTAATGTATGCGGCTGACCTTTCTTTAATAAATGGCTTTAATATTTGGGCTTTTTGGATAGTTATCTTTACCCGGCGTTGCACTGGAGCGTTTTGTTTGAAGTTCATGTATGTTTGCTTAGACTCGTAATGTTGTTGTATGGATGGGACAAGTAGGGAAAGAAGTAACAATTTGATGGATATGTGAGCAAGACCACCCGTCTTTTCTTCTTGGACTGATATGGACTGTTTAGGAAAACAGTCCATTCAATAAAAAGACTAGATTATGTATTGGGTTTAGATATGCAGTTCAGACTAAATAATATGAGCTTTTAGCTCCGTCTAACCCTGGCTCGAAACGAAGTTTCTTCTTCTTTCTTCGTCATTTAATTTGAGGGTTCGCGAAACACTCTTGTTCCATTCTGTCCTGTAAATCGTCGCCCTGTTACTTTTCTTTCTTAAGACTTTTCACACTAGCCCATCCATCGTTTGTTTGATAGCCCATTCCATCTAACCAGAAGTACCTAAGTAAGTACCTTTCATCAATTGGTCTAAGATTTAAGCTCAAAATTGTATATACCTGCATAAAATAATTTTACTGTGGGTAAATAGTCATAAAGAGAATTATTGAAAAATCATCATTTGGAACAAATAAAAAAGAATAAACAAACACACAGATCGTGTTTGTATGATAGTCGTATCATATCGTACCGGATGCAATAACTAAGAGAGCGCAAGACGAGTGACCCTCCAAGCAAATTGTTTTTAACGATACATTTTAATAATAACCCTAACTGCATTTGTTATTATATAACGATGCCAAGATTCAACTAATAAGATGTTCTTCACTTCTGCCGTGGAGAAATGGAATTTTAGATAGGGTTCAATAATCACTTGAAAGTCCTCCTTTTTGTTAAGCTAGCAGAGGTGTAAGAGGTGGGCTAGATACCTTTTTTTTAAATAGTTATATTTCTGTTCTTTTGTCGACTTCTTTGGCCAAACATTCTTCACAAAAATTATAGACTTCTTTTTTATGCTTTGTGGTCGGCTAATCAGAATTGTAAATCGCCTCCCACAGTACCCAAGGAATGAAGATATAAATGGACCTCATGTTTTTCCCAACAAGAGAATAAAATTGATTATTTTAAGTTGTTGAAAACGTCACATTTGATAGTCTTCATAGGCTTAATGATATTAATCCATATTTCTTCATTCCGCATCTACCTTGATAGACTCATCCTGTCCCCGACAATGGCCTAACGCGAGGGTGACTAAATTGCTATATTTAATTAACTAATCATTAGCTTTATCATCTATTATGCGGGACGTTGTAATCATCTTACTTTTAATATGATCTGATTTGACACGCTTTTGGAATTTGAGTGGTTTTTTATCCGATGTTTCATTTAGATTTTAATTGAGGGTCGTAACCTAGATAACTTTCGTCGAGTATATATTTCTTTCCTGATACAACATACACTATGACAAGAAATCAAACCACAATGAATCACAGGCTAGTTTCTATCATTTACATCAAATTCTGAGAGGGACAGCGCGTACGCAGTCCCTCACTACCAAAAATTACGCGTCCGAGTTATCCACATTAGGGATAATCGCAAGGGTCAACCCGCCCGCAGTGCAATGGGAAGGCCTCGCCCTGGGAGAACCGCCTTCATGATCACGGTTTCTCCTACGCCAGGTAAGTATGACTTCTGGGCGGCCGAAATGGGTAGTCGTTAAGTCGCGGAAAATCTTAACACCGCCATTCAGAAAGGTGACGTCACTAGCGCAGAGCCATCTAGTTACAAATTTGGAACTATTTACCGAGGTGGTTCATTATCATCTAAGGGAACCCTAAAAATGTTATCTCCTTCAAGCCTAGTGAGCTATTAAAATATTTTTTTATCCAAGATAATACTGAAAATATTATTAAGGTGACGAAAATACTTTCGTTAGTGTCGCCATCTAGCGAACATGCTCCATGCCCCGTTTGGGTCAAGGAACTCAAGTAAACTTGCATCGCTTCGCTAGTTTTCTATGTTTTGAACAGATGGCGCTTTTCAAACTAGTTTATGAAAGCAGTTGACTGCTATTCTCATATTCGCAGTCAGTCGCAAAAAATGTTTATATAGAAAAAACGACTAGTGTGATGATAATATGTTAAAGGTTAGATGAATCGTTATAAAACCATAATTTAGCATCATTTCAAAACATATTTTTACGACATACTTATTGATGGGGAGAAAATTCATGTTACAAGCTTATGCTATATTTGGGGGCACCAAAATCATATGAACCGCCAGAAGATCTGGCTAAAACACAAACAGACTTAAATCTGAACTTCTGGACATTTGGCAGAACTTTTAATGGGTTTTTGGAAACAAAAAGATGATTTCGCACCAAACTTCACAATAATAGAAATGAACGTACGAACATGGCACACATAAATTTGGAGTCTGTTGAAAACTTGGCCCGATTCCGCATAACATGGTCGTTTGTACGTAAACTTGTCAATTTCAACCGATTTATGCGATGAGCGTTGCGCCGCCCAGAGCGCCCTCTGCTGTGAGATGGCTGAACTTTACTTATTGTTGAATCGGAGAGATGATGCAGTGCACAAGTATTCCTTTATGTGTTGAGTTTAGAGAAGGAGGAAGTTTCGAAGACTTGCCTAATGGGTTCGATTCCAAATCACAATATGGACAGAAGCCACTACGCGAATATTGTACAAGTATTTTGTTATAAATTACCTTATTTTGCTTTAGTTTTTCTAGAGTTAATTTTCAACATATTTCAGAGTATTTTCCTTTACGTCCACTCTTCTTTTCAGATCAACTGGATCTGGAGGCTGGAGGTTAGTAAAGCAAAAAAGCTTCAGTGGCTATGAGAGGAAAGAAAAACACAAATCATTATAAACTTAAAATATGAATTGCGAAGTGTTAGAGCAGAACAAGCTAAGTTATAAAACATTTCCATTAATCAAATACAGTCTTGGCCATCTGGAGTACTAAACAGTTTAAGATTACGATCCACTAAGTAACAATAAACGCCATTGATTCATGAACCATCAACATAATAAACAACCTTTACGTGCTATCGCAAAATACCCATTTCATAATATCCCTTATTATATCACAAAAATATATTAAGGCATTTTGCATCGCCGTATTACTTTCGATTCTTCCTTTTCATCAGTGTCTGAAATACAGAACTTTTGTGTCAGTTGTGTCCCATGTTAGTTTGAAGATTTGTACACAATTGTGCACAGTGAATGGTTGTTGGAAAACGCAAGTTCGCAGATAGCACACGCCATGTTTCGTGTGGCACGCGAAGGCTGGATAGAGACAGTGCCCGCATTTCCATTGGTCTTGATAAACCGAGTGCTTCCATGGAATGATCGCGTTTCGCACCACCCATTGATACCGCGTTAAAACTGTATAAATTAGCTGTTGAAAGCAATTTGTTAAACCCTTTAATGATCTGGAGTGATTCATCAAGTTCAATCTGAAACGCGGTCGCACGTGGCTGTTGGAGTATTGATATTTTCTTCTATAACTGGGTTAAGCAAGAATCTATTTTTAACTTTTTATAAGATTTAAGTATGAATCGTCACTCATTAATGTGTTAAAACAAAACACTTGTCTACATTGAAATGAATTTATTTAAGAAAATTTTAATATTTAAAGAAATTATTAAATCTTAGTCATTCAGTCAAATTAATTTTCCTGCATCTAGTTACTATAATTTTATTTAACCTACTAAAAACACGTAGTCTCAGATAATTTCTTGAAATTAAATTCAATTAAACGAGTTCTGGAACAGGTTAACGGTATAAACCCTAGAATCTCAAGATAGTAAAATACATAAGGATCCGCGACCACAATTTCCCATAAAAATGCATATTTATCTTAATCTGGTCATCTAGATCCAACCAGTTTTTATGAAACCCGACATCTTCACAGAATGCGGCTGGTCCAGTCGCGCGTCTACCGGTAAACACACTTTGCCCGGCATTATGTAAATCCCACAGTTCTCAGTGCTTATAATCTATGTATTAGCAAGTTTCCTTATAAGTTATCTAGCTCGGCCCAAGTTCCCCCATATAAATGGAAATGAAGACGGCCCCGAGTGGAATCCCGTTTTTTATAGCGTGTTTTTCAATTTAGCCCATACTTTTACTTCATTATGAAAGTTTCCCGGTTAAATAACAGCAATCTAACGATTTTGTTTGAATCCTTGAATATTCTAAGTAGTTTGTGGTTTTATGAGTACAGATCCGAGGCAGTTCTACTAAAACTTATACTTTATAGTTTATATTATTGTGCAGTCAAGTTTCTTATGGAGCTCCTTCACCCATTCCGTCGGTACTCTTGTAATGTAACGTTTACCAAAATTAATAAAACACTTTATAAGATTACGCGGGACTTGTCAGTTTGAAAGTAGCGTGGGAAAGATAACATCCTCGCTTTAATTACTGTTTAAAAGCTTATTATCAAGGAAATGCTAATGATTCTCTAATTTATTGTTGAAAGAAACGTTTAAAGATGCAATCTAAAGTTGGGGCCTTAATTTATCTGAATTGTCTATCTGTAAATTGATATCAAAAATAAAATGCAATGAATATCCTGTTTACTACCTAAATATAAATATTAAAGCTTTATTATCTTCCTCTTAAAGAAGGGTTATTAAGGGAATCTTCAATAAAAAAGATGTACAAAAACAAATAAAAAAAAAGTCTTTTTAACAACACAAACATAAAACCAGCTTCAAATAAAAACTACAGAGACAAAATAGATGACATTTTTATATGGAAAAAGAATCAAAAATAAAATCGGTTCATCCAGTCCGCAGTTGTTTGGTAACAAACATGAAGAAAAACAAAATACTGACAAATTGGGAACTAACTCCCTTTTAATTTCTGTTAAAAATGAAAATTACATTCAGAATATTTTAGTAAGTA
The DNA here is from genome assembly GCF_003590095.1 of Trichoplusia ni. NCBI lineage: Eukaryota > Metazoa > Arthropoda > Insecta > Lepidoptera > Noctuidae > Trichoplusia > Trichoplusia ni. The sequence goes on from NC_039494.1 coordinate 5,119,264, forward strand.
CGCTCAATTTATACTAGAATAGTTTGCTCCATGCGGAGTTGCCGTTCGCACAAACTTTGTTAGGAGGTACACAATTATTATGAACATTTATGAATAAAATTCACATACACACGCTATTATTTGCTCATCTTCCGTTTCGTTCTAGCACGACGAACTTATTTCTGCACGCAAAGAGCTACAAATGTTCCGTACACTGATGTGGAATACTGGAAATGTTTGGAAGCGTACCCTTTTTTATTTCATCAACAATTGTAGATTAAGTGCAATTAAAATCATAAAATAATTACCAGCCTATAATTATGACAGTGAAAGGAAATGTAACGTCTTGAAAGTTAAATTAAAGTATCCTATATGTATAAAGAACTGAACATTGGTCATCAATTTACCATGCTTGTTAATTGCAAGCTAGCGATACCAAATTAAAAAAAAAACACAAAACATGACTTGTCTATAAAATATTGTCAACCATAATTGTTGTTCAAGTTAACGAAATATTACACGACACATTTTTGGTAGTCAAATGTGAAGAAAAAATTATTACCTAATTGCTATATAAATAACAGTAAAATACTACCAGCTAAGCTACTTGGTGCACATCTAGACACCGCAGCTCACGCCCGCTGCAGGGATGAGTTTTCTAAAACTTGCCCGACTGTTTGTAATTTTAAAGTAGAGAGTTACACGTACACCGGTTTTATGAGTTTTGTTGGCGGTTTCGTCTGAATGCCGGACCATTATCGAGCGGTCGTTACGCCGATTGACGGCACTTGCAGACTTTCTGCGATCGTTAACGCATATAAATGTCTGTAGGATATTCGAGTCCTGGGTCCAAGCCTTTGTTAAGAGATAAAAATAGGAGTTTGTATTGAATACAATTCACATTTCCTCATAATGGAAAAAAAATCTTTCAAATAGTTTAAATGTAATAAAGCACTTTCCAAGTGTCTTTACTGCATAAACTGCTGATAAGTTTGGGTCGGTGTGATATTATCTAGTCAACAGGTGACTAGGCATTTTACCACAATATTTAAGCCTACTTAACTACTTACTGGTTTCGAAGTATCATACAACAGAGTATTAAGTAGAACTGCAGTAATTTGACTTTCCCCAAACCCAGTATATTTTTTTGGCATCTTGTGGCACAATGGCAACTCACTCTACACTCTTTCTCTAAAGCAGTTTTTGCATTAGTTCGTCTTCTTTTTATAAGATATTTTCGATTAATTCCATGCACCTTTTACGAAAAATGTTTTTTTTTTCTCTAATGTATTGCCGGCCATTTATAAAGATTTTTTATTAATTTCCGTGAGATCTAGGTGTGTGAGCAATGTTGTGATACTTGCTAAGTAAAAGCCAATTAAGTGGTAAATTAAAAACATTATCTTCGCCTAAAGCTACGGAAATTGCAGAACCATTTTATGGATTGGAAATATGCATAATAGGTACCCTTAACGAACCTGTTCCATGTTTACGTTTATAACTCTTTGCTAATAAAATAACACGTTTTAATATGAAATATGGACAAATAAACTCATAGTAGTTATTTTATATTGCTTTCCATGTAATGATAGCGTCATGAATAAATATTATTAGAATTTTATTAAACGTGTATATTATGATGCTGGTGATAATGTGTTTGAACTATTTGTTTGTACAGGTCTTGTAGTTTATACCTTTAGATGAATGCAGAAAACAGATATGTATAATATTTTCTATGTAAATTTCTGTTCTCTATCATAACTTCTCAATGTTTAAAGAGAGTCTGATGTTGCTCAAAATACAGTTGCTATATAAAACAATTCACCAATTTTCGTTACATTATGTCGTGTCTGTGATAACTGAATTAGCTGCTTATTCGTAAAAACCGTTTACATGGACACGAGATAATTAAACAGAGGATCTCTATCCCGAAGCGTAAAGGAACTGAACACAACATGATGAAAAGTACCTCTATTTGTACCAAGAACAATAAATTACCTACGATGTGCTACGGTAACGCTACGCAGCGCTACGTAATCTCGCCGCTTCCGAATACGTAGCATAGTTCGTAGCTACAACTATGCACGGCGTGATACAAACAACTGACGGTTTAACATTGTTTGTTTAACAAGGAAATCTTGTGTTCATTAATTGTGGGTGAAATATGCACGGAGAATAAATTATAAATGATTTCAAATATGTTTTAACTTGAGTTTGCTATGCTTATAAGAGACTTAATATAAAAGCAGTAGGGTTGAATTTTCTTTATTGTTACAATCAGGCATGTTACCTTACAAATTTTTCCTTAGGCCGAAAATCATGCATTCATCTATTAAACATCTCTGACTTCAGACAACCAATAATGGTGTGCAAAATTAAATTTCAAAAACATGCTAAATTGAGTAACTAACATATTGAAAACCAGCACACATTCTAGTAGGAGCGGCGGCAAACAGCCCGCCGCGTCAGCCGGACATCCGGTCTAGCCCCCCCTCTACATCCGGGCTTCGCTGACGTCACAATTAATCTTGGGACCATCTTCCGGTGCGCTTGTTTTTCTGTTTTATGCGTGCAAGCCTCATTTACGCGTGAGATTGAAGCCTTCACGTGTCCGTAATCCTTTAGCTGGTAGTAACCGAGGTAATTATTGTAGTTTTACGTTGCTTTTACGTTTATACGTGGTATAACGTTTAGATGAGTTTTGTAATCATGGTTGTTTATGAACTATGGTGAAGGATTATAAAAATGCTGGTGGCTTGGAAGAAAGTAAGGATTACATTTCTTGTTACAAAATTGAAGGTACCAGAAGTTTATTTGAGAGTTAGGTATGTTTTCATTTATGATAAAATACGACGTAATTATCACGACGATGATTCATTTTCGTTAAGAAATAAAACCTTTTTTATAAACCGACTGCACTTCCGAGTTCCGACCCATTGAAATTCGGAAACAAAGCAAGATAGAGCCGTACTCATTAAAACCAAAAATCGTTTTAAATCTACCAAGTTCAAACGCACGGGCCTCCCCTTTTCCTGTGTCTTATCCTCTGAATTTAGTATCAATATAGCCGCGTCTCCCCAGCGGAGACTGATCACTTTTCCTTATCTCCCCTCGATTTCCCATCATTAATTTTTTGCCCCAACCTCCTCTCAAATGTTTCCTTTCGGCGATTGATTGTGACCAATCAAGACGATGACACTCATTTATTTTGTGTCGGTAGCTATTTATTATTATTGTTATTGTGGTATACGATATTTATTGCAACTATATTTGCGAAGGGCATAAATAATTACGAAGTTAAAGTAACATTAAGTTAAACTTAGAATGAAAACACTACTAATTCGTCACTAGAAATAAACGACTTCACAATCGAGTAAAAATTAACCTTAAAGGAATTTCACCAAAACTGGGAAAGGGTCAAACATTAGTTTCCAAGCTTTCGATACATAATACACGATACATAGTGTTGAAATTTTAAAGCAATAAATGAAAATCATAAAAATGAAACTGTAAACCAACAGTTTACCCACTGCTTCCGCCGTTTCTTTTTAAAGCAAATCCTGGACAGAACTTTTTAAAAAGTAAAGCTAGCGTTTAAAATAAATATACACGAAAACGGTACAGTCATATACAAAGTGGCTAGCGACTGTTTTGCTTTTACGTAATAAACTAAAACTTCGTCACGTTATACTTTAAATCGCGATTAATATGAAGTTACAGTACCCTAATTAGTCAGGGCTGTTTCGTGTCCTAGCTTGATTCAAATTACCCAGATTCTATATTTTTCAAATACCTATATCTTTAACTGACTTCTACAACCAATTTCATTCGGGAAAATAAATATTTCTGTTAGATTTTATAATAAGATGTTTTCGAATAATTTTGTCACTTGTGTGTCCATTCGTTTTGCAGGCGCCTGTACAAAAATGTAAGTTGACATTTTGCCAATCTTATACAAGTAGTATATAATAGGAACTGTACGTAAGTCGAGCATTGCAGACAAATAAATCGCAGTAGTAGTGAGCCAACATTACTTAGGAATTAATAAATTCTCCGCAACGTATTATTAGTTCTAAAACGCTTGGTCGTTAGGAGAGGCGATCGTATAAAATACTGGAATAAAAGCGTTCAGACATCCAGAATGTTCGAGAATGTTCGAGAATTTAAAGGAATAAGCTCAGTTTCTATAGCAATGCTATATCTTGTGGAGATGTTACTCGTTTCTAAGAATTTCAAATTGCGTTCCTGAATTTAATAGTGTTGTGCTATTCGTCGACGTTTGGGCAACCAACCGAGAATCTGGCCACTTGTGGAGACGTAAAATACAGAGTATTTCTCTTATTTTAGTGGTCTAGGAGACATTTACTGAAACATTCAGCAGTAGGTACTACAGACTGGCTAGTCAAAGAAAAGCAAAAAAAATAGGTTAGGCATAAAAACAGCTCAAACATAAACGTGTATATAGGTGTAAGTTAGACTCAGACGTAATTACTGGTTTAGAATAAAATTATTCTAAATCTATACTCTATACTAATACTAATTACTAATATTACTTATCTATATCTATACTAATATATAAAGCTGAAGAGTTTGTTTATTTGAACGCGCTACAGGAACTACAGGTTCAAATCGAAAAAATATTATTATGTTGAATGGACCATTCATCGAGGAAAGTTTTAGGCTAAATACCATCACGCTGCGACTTATATGAGTGAAGAAACAATGGAAAATGTGGAAAAAACAGGGCAGGTATAAATCATAACTATATCTTCTAATCATGCGGACGAAGTCGCGGGCAACAGCTAGTATATCATGAAAGCAAATAGATGTATCTGTTGAGTTCGTGTAGATTGTTCCATCTTAAATACTTTTTAACACGTTACGTCACGCATCATCGGCCTATTTGAACGCACCCAGTTGAGGAAATAACGAAAAATCGCAAACCGCAAATCCCGCTCTTAATAAAATAACAGCTTTCATAGGTTCATCATAATTCACAATACATTTCAACAATCGACACAGTCTAGACTAACCCTTGCTCATTCCGACTAATACCGCACGAGTGCTGTCTGTGTACCTACTGTACAAGTACCAGGTACTGTGAACTGGCCAGTTTTGACAAACGATGGACATGGAATCCGATTTGAAGCTAGACGCGAACTAATCACGCCCCGCGGCCACCAGGTGGCAGCTCTGTGGCTAAGTAAAGGTCTGTATAGATACATGCGTGGTTGGGATTGACAATTGTCCACAGTTTACGAGTTGCATGCATTTAAAAGTTAGAGACCTATCAATCCGATTATTATTGTTATAAAATAGATTTCTTTGACGGCTTTCTTTATAGGAATAACATTATATTTGTAACTAACATTTCGAAAGCTCCTTTTAAGACGTAGGGGAAAGCATCTTCTTTTCTTCTTGATTTCGATTTGATTTTGAGACATACAAAAATATTCATATAAGGACTTCGGATAGGCATTTGTAAGAAAATGGCGCGGCATAGAATAAAAAAAATAACTGGAATGACTGTAACAGTAAAAACCTATACTGTATCTACTTTTGAAGGACTTCTCATTTCTCTCGCCGTCTCTAAACGTCCCTATTGCAAGACAAAAGAATGTAATCAAAATTGAAGAGAAACGCAATCTAATGGACTCTTGAGAATCCCATTCCGCATCGCTTATGGACAATGTTGTTTGATGCAGATGCGTTGTAATTGCATCCCCCAGTGTGTCCGCTCCCTAAGCGCTGCCGGTCGAGTGAAAAACACGCTTGTCAAGCTGTCTGCCGGACCGATGTCGGAAACGCGCCGCTCTGCCGGACACACGGGTCGGCAGGAACGATAGTAATTACATGTGAAATGCTCTGGGTGTTATACTTCCTTAACGAGCGAAGTAGATGAATTGATTTTGCTATTCAATTTTTTGTAGAGTTTTGATTTGAGCTCTAATTAATCTATACAAATATATAAAGCTGAAGAGTTTGAAGATACAATGGAAAATATGAAAAAACCAGGGCAGGTATTAATCATAACTTATATCTTCTTCCCACGGGGACGAAGTCGCGGGCAACAGCTAGTTTTATTATACGTGTTGTATTTATGCTTTCTATTAATATCTTTATTTTCTAATTCAGAAAATAAACATATAAAAATTTAACAACCTTGCAAAATTTTCCAATACTATCTTTCTACATGTATGATTTTTGATGACGTACTGTATGTTCTTTTTTCAAATAGCAGTGGTTTAATACATTATATACAAAACACAGTTGCATTCTTTAGTAACGGATGTAAACTAATTAAAATTTTAAAAGTTGTACCAAAGTAAGCTTGCAGATGTCCAGCGCGGTGTGTCACGTTGGCTCCAGCAGCACGTAGCATGCACGTGACAGGCCACCGCGCCGCGAGACGATATTTTTCTAAAACTACCCTCGCCTCTACACCTGCCAAACTGATGTACAACTTAGATACACTCTTATGCTTCCAATTTGTTCGTTTAAGGGATTTTTTATTTAATCTACATTCATTTTCGATTCATTATTGAATTTGGTGTGTTTGTTAAAGTGAGTGAATCTATCTGTAATCTGTGGACGGTGAACGCGAGTCTGTCGACGAAAAAAAAAACAATTTCAGCGAACCAAATATGTCACAGCACTAGCTATAGACGCAATAATTAACAAGCACAGTAAATATTATCGGTGTAAAAAACATAACTTGTCACCAGTCCCGCCGAGTGTTGGTAGCATAAAAAATAAATAATAGTTGCCATAAAAGTATTGCGAAGCCAAATTTTTGTTAAAAAAATTGTGTTCGAAAATTGAAGTGTCAGAGATTTAATTGACTCGGTTATGACAAAGTTTTAGCGCCAAATAAATCTGTGACATTCTCGTTACGGGCACGGAAATTTTAAATTCAGATTTGGAATAGAAATGATTATTATGTTTAGGATGTGGTTCGCCATAGGCAAGTTAATTAATTAAATTATTGTAAAAAGAATGCATTGCTTTTTCAATTATGTGTATGATATGATGTATAATGATGTTTTTATAGTGTTTAAAGCCTGGGTTCTTTTAGGATACGAGATAAAATTGAAACTTTCTAATTTTTTTTTGGTTTTGCTCTAGCCTAGCCTTTTTACAAAAGAGTGCCGTAGAAGCGTGTCCAGTGCGACCTCTCCTTTACATTCGGGAGTGTGACAATGACATGTATGGCGCACGTAATGTCCGTCTTTCCGTGATGCGGTCACGTGCCTCGCGCAAGAACTTATTACGCTCCGAGCGATTCTTATTTTGGTTCTTATGTTAGTAACACGCTACAAAATCAAGATTGTTTTTGCCGTAAATTAATAGCGCATCAACGGACAGTTTTTTATTCTTGAAATGAATTGGAAAGCATTGACACAAGTTTTAGTAACCACTTCCTAGAGCTGTTTCATTTACATTTTTTATGTTGAGGTAAGAGACATTTTTGTTTAATAATATTATGTCAATTTTACTCGACGCCAATGGTCAGTATCATCAGTTACACATAGAGAGGAGGGGGAACATAATTATATAAAACCTTATTAAGGTCCTAAATAGCAAATTCTTTACTTTCAACAACTTCTCGACACAACTCTGACGTCATATTACTCCAGAAAAATGCAAACAACTACACTCGTGTTTACTGTAACACACATTTGGAATTGCGAAGCCTGCCATGGTATGTAACTGTCAAGTAAATATGTCAGGGCGGCCGCCCGGGGCTCGCGTGTCGTCGCCAGCTGCCAGTTACCTACCTGGTGACAGCCGGCGTGCGTAGATTACTTATGTGTTATTGGAACTACGGTACTCTGATTTCCCAGGTTTTCAGGAGTAATTGTTATCTCATGCTTTTATTGAGGTCAACGCAACAACTAAGAGCAATGTAATGTAATTATTTTAAACGAATTTTTTTATGTAAAAATCTTTGTCTGTAAATATGTTTCTGAAATTCTTTTATACTCATGATTTAATAATCTAGTATGTTCATATTTGACTCTACTCTCGAGCCAATACATGTAAACAACAACCCAAAGAAAACATATGCACTTGTATAGGTCAGTGCCGCACAAGTCATCGTCTCTTTAGCAGAGCATACTTAAAAAATCAACGACTCGCGATAACCATACTTAAGATACTCGTAGGTATTAACTATCTGGCTAATGAGCAGGTAACCTCAAGATCCTCAAAACTACAACACTTACATAAATAAGCAGGATACATACCTCGCGGCTCGCGTGCCGTCACCGGCTGCCAGATACCTACCGTGCGACAGCCCTCACAATATTTATCGAGAGCGGTGGCGCGCGCCCGCGGCATTGTCGCACAAGAAATATTGCGTAGAAAGTGTCGGTGTTACGTTCAAGTGTTGATTGCTCAGTATTGCCATGCGTACGGGTAATGTTGGACAGATATTGCAAACGGACAATTTAACACGCTCCTGTGAAGGAGGAGGCAGTAACGGTTTTTGTAGAATAAGGAGCACCTGTATATCAGCGTCTTTCTTCCACAACTGAAACAGACAACTTTGAGAGATCATGGTCTCATCCCTAGTAAAACGCCTTGAAGAATGCTGTATGCATGACATCAAAAATATTTTAGTGAAATTTTATTAAACAAATTTAAAGAAGAATCACAATTATTTTAGTTCGTCATATGTATGAAGCTCGGATTGAAAATGGCTTCATAAAGATAAACACAAACCGCGCATCTCACTGACACATCTTTTACGAACACATTTTTGCTCCGATAAATTTACTGTTTACCGTTACATTGACGACCTCCGTGGTCGAGTGGCGTAAGCACCGGTTTCAAGGTGTCGCTAGCTCTGAGGTCCCGGGTGCGATCCCCAGTCGGGTCAATGTAATAATTCACAATTTTACATTGTCTCGGGTCTGGGTGTTTGTGGTACCTTCGTTGTATCTGAATTCCATAACACAAGTGGTTTAGCAACTTACTTTGGGTTCAGAACAATGTATGTGATGTTGTCCGCATTTATTTATTTATTTATTTACTGCCAAATAAGATCGTTCATTGCCTGTTCTTTTGAATTATAAATTATAGGTTATTTTAAGATTCAGTGTAGACAATTGTCCGGTTTTCCGGTTTCAAACCATGGCTGCACTATACAATCCGGTGGGCAGACGACAGTTAGGGGATATCGATAGTCCAGCTACCGCAGGTTCGCGTGACGGAGCCCGCAGCTTGTGCATGTCCACTTTATTATTGTGATTACACGTTGAATGCAATTATTGTTCGTGGAGGCGGAATTTTAAATTATAGGCGCATTCCATAAGCCTTGTTTCTTAAACCCAAACCTGAGAGATTTATTGAGAGTCGGAGTTTGTACTGTTTCAAAATATTGCGGAAATCATTTTAAGTAACACTTTCGGTCAATTTTATTCTAAGTTGGTCTGACTGTTATATCATAGTTCCTTTGGAGCCCTCAAAACGCAGGCATGAATAACTTATATGTTAGTAAAGCTTGCTAAATAGATATGACAATCTACAACAGTTATCCGGCTTTATACCAACTACAAAATTTAATTTTCCACATCGTGAACAAACGACTTAAATCCATCAAGCACAACTACACCCGTCAAACAAATTCAAACATCAAAAAAGTTAAACAACTTCCTACTACTGAAACTTGGATAATACGGGCGAAATATAAATAAGTCGGGAAAGCCCACTTCTCAAGTCAGGTAAATAAACACGCTATCAAAGAATTCTGTTAAAGTGGTGAAGTGGGGTTGGGAAGTTGCACCTGCTTACAAATGTCGGGTAGGCCACACAACTTGACAGCGGGATCAAAGTTGGCGGCGTGCGAACTGCTTGCAAGTTGGAGCGATCCCGGGAACGTTACCGGCGTGTGAGCTGCCTTTAATATTGATGGTAACGAGGTAACAGGGTTGGGAAGGAAAAATTAAGATGGAATTAGTTCCTGTCATATAATAAAGGGTATATTATGCTTCAATAGATGATTAAGGAAATATGCGACTTGGTTAAGATATTAATTATTTATTAATTAATTTTTCGTCACCGCTGGTACCTTTTACGGCGGCCGACACTTTGGGTGAGTTTGGCGTAAAAAGAGATAGTGGTAATATTTTTTGGACCAATCAGTGGATATTTGCCATGACTGCGGAGATTAACTGTTCGATTTCTAACGAGGGCAAATTAAGATATTTATGTATGCTTATCAACCTTAGTTGGAGATTAGATGACGTTTCGTAAAATGTACCTTTGTACCTAATGTATTCTAACTTTTATATTTCTCTTTGTATGTTGCGTGTACATAAATAAATAAATAAATGTATGAAAAAATATTTGAACGAAAACCAGAATCCCGTCACGCCCTTTCAACGATCAGAGCTACCTCAGAAAGCTTACCTCAAGGATTATCTGTAATCACTTGTTGAGATTAGCCCATATTGTTATTGCTCAGCTTACACCTTGCCTACACTACAAGACAAGGCTTTATAAAGCCTGTGGCCTACTAAGTAATTACTCCACCTGTAGGCCTTCATACAGATTTTAGCCCTAAGCGCTCAAATCTGTGACGTCACTTGTCTCCAAGTATTCAAATCCTCTTCGCTTTTCAAGAGGGTGTGGTACATAAGTATTACCGCACATATCTATAAGAAATTCGAAATCCGTTTACGTAAACAGGCCCCTACGAAAGTGGAAACTTTAGGAACTCAAACACGCGTCGAATATGCGAAGAAGCGGCGAAGTTTTCACAGGCAGGCGAACTCTTTGAGTTGTTCCAGATATATTGCTTGCGTACTCTCGTAAACTTGGGTTATACTGCGATTATCCTGGCGACGTGTAAACACTCTACAGGCTGATGTCATTTTATTTTATGTTGAACTGAATTTGAATTTTAAAAATGTTCACACTTTCCATCTAGAATAGTAAAATTTTACAGACTTTTATAATAATACAAATAACGCAGCAATACCTACGTATGGCCAAAAATCTTGTCAGAGGAAGTGTAAGTAAAATCTCCAAGGCTTTTTTAATATTAGGTAATAATAGAACATTTTTTATTGATGGTTGTATGATGATACCTCATTTTCCTTTCTCATCTCACATATTAAATAAGATACACGTTGCACTATCTCCAGACAATTAATTGTGGTATATTGTTGCGGCTAGTTGATGGATAACGAACTATTTTCCTTGTATCCACTAAGATTAATGGGTTTTTGGAAATTGATACTTCTGACCAATATTATCTGTAAATAGACTCATCTTCGAGTTAGTGTAGTGTTACTAAAACCTCTTTGGTTCTCGTGTAACAAATTGGTATTGTGTGGTGTAGCAAAAAATGGATTGAAAAAATAATTCCAGTCTTATTATGGTGTGTTACTTAATAATATTAACTGAGGTCAGATTAGCAGTCTTTCTATGTAAAACGCAAAAATTATTAAGACTAGAAAAAAGCATCGTAAAATGAATGTTAAAAAGCTGTTAATTCGGTAAAGAAAACAGAGTTGACCTTGTCGTTTTAGAATCACCATGTATGTATGTATGTTCCCAGTTCATAAGTATCATTACTTAAAGCATCACGTGTACTTAAGCTAATTCCTCTTGTTTTACACAAATGGAGTTTGTTTTATTTTCACCAAGTGCTTCCTAAGTATTAAATTCTTTGTTTCATTACTCACAATTATATTCTTAAAAATAATATATCGTAAAACGTTCGAATCACATCAAATTTAAAATTAGTTCTTAATTAAAATTAATTCAGAATCGAGTAGAACGCACCAGACTCAGACCACAGACAACAAAACCAAACATGGCGTCAAAAAAAGATTTCACCACTGAAGAGGTTTTATTCAGCAATTTATCACGTATTCACAGTCTCCATGTTTTTGCTGTAGACGGACATTTTAATCTCCGCCGTTGTCGGTACGGTAAACAACATTTTAGGATCACATAAAGGGCCGGTCATACAAAAAGCCCCCTGTTTGCTTTGCTAATTGAATTCATTGTATTACAAATGATGTTTAAAGTGGACCGTTTTGCGCAATCGTTATAAAGAATTATGGTTTTAAGCTCAAGATTAGATGAACTGTTTGATTGGATTAGAATTTGGTTGAAATTAAAACATTTCGGAGATTATTTGTAATTGCTTGTGTCCCCTAAGACCATGGAGGTTTCAAAAGGATTGCAATTAATGAAAATGATATTGGGAACATTTGCTATATTTAGATTGAACGTATAACAACTTTTTGGTATAATTACATTAATTACCAGATTTTGTGAGAACTATAAATTAATAGTAGTAACGCATTGTCTCGAAATACAAAATTATACATATAACACAAATTAACTACTCCATACCACTAAGTGCCATTAGCAACTTTTCCCAAACATCCTGTAGAAACAATACCAAGCAAAGAAATTAACCAATCTTCCATTCTAAACACAAAAAGACATAAAAACTCGAATGTCCAATACTAAAAATAAATAAAACCGGCCAGTTTAGTAAGTTTGCTAAGAAACACAATAACGACGGAGTTGGGATCGCCTGCCCGTATTGACCCACTTGTTTTTGGAACAGCGGGTTTAACAGTAAAATGTTAACTTTTTCATGTTGTCTATGGTAAGCTATACGTCATAGATGCGTTCTCGTTCCAAAAGCAAATATTTTGGTATTTTTCCGAGTCGATCCTACATGTATGTCAAATTCAGAGAATGTAGCACGATTTGATTTTCCATTTTCAAATCCATTGTTGTTGACATTTTTCAAATAACGATTCTGTACGTTTGTGAATTCTGAGTTTAGGCTACAAATGATGGAATCGAAACTTTTTTTTAATCCTCTTAAGGCCTTCATATTTGTTAGGTTATTTAAAAGTTTAGATTTATGATAATATGAACTTATCATAACCTTAATTCAAAAATTCAAACATTATCTTTCAGTTAAATGACATAAAATTGTTTAATTACGACTAAAAGCCGTCATTAAAAAGTATTAACTGTGTAAACCTCAGGCTGTTTAGCTGAGGACCTTTTGGGAGGTCCTTTTATCCCATTTGAGTGCTAAGCCTCGTGATCCAAGCAGACGAAATAACAAGAGCGCATTCGATTAGCCGGAGATGTGTTGGAAACGTTAATGGATGCTGGAATATAAGGGACACATTACCTCAGATGCTGACGTTTCAAAATACGTAAAACCCACTTGTTAGACATATCTAAAAGGATAAGTTAAATCGAAGATTAAAGTCAACTTTTTTCCATAATTAATACGTAAGTAGCTAAAGAGGTGAAATATGTTTGTGTCGTGAAATATTTAAATACTGATAAAAACGCCATTAAATAAGATGTGAAAACACTTCTGACAAAAAAAGTAATCTAAGACTGATTTGCAACCATTTAATATTAATTGCAGTACTGTCTTCACAAAATCCGTAAAGTTTTTTTGACACCTTTTTGTTGTTCTTGGCGCTATGTGCACGTGTACTTCTCACTTATACCTCTCTCGCCAATACGGACAACAAGGAGAATTAGTATAAAATTAATTTTTGTCCTACACCGAACAGACTATATTAGTAAAGTCTACACAGCCGCACCGCTGGGAGGTGTATACAAGATGTTGGGTTCCACCATACTTACTCAATGAGTATCTCAGACTAGAATCCTCTAAACTTGTGCGCCTTGTAACTGGCATCCAAGAATCCCTCATACATATTCAAGGGCAAGGCGGTCATCGCGACGTGCGTTCCACCGCCCTTAATACCCCAAAATGTATATTTGATGATGTTCTTAACGAGAACGTCTGGGACAGGGATGCCGAAAGTTTTAGGTGATGCTGAGATGTGGTAATGTATTGGACGGCAAATTTCCGATACGTAACCATAACTTCAATTTCTTAGTCATGATGTATGTGGGAGAGTCGATGTCTATTGTCTAATGAGGAGGCATTACCACTAATGAGAAAATATTTATGGTCAAAACTTTTAAATTACGAAATGAAAAATAAGATTTCGTTTTTCATAAAATTCTAAACTAAAACTTTGAACTGGACAAATCATGATTTAATCATTTTTTAACTTTTTTGGCGACTTTAATCAGATTGTATTCCAAAGGTGTCACAATGTCACCCTACAAAAGCTAGACGTTTAAGTAAAACTAATTTTAGAATTAAATACTAAATCTAGGAGAAACTAGAATTACTGAATATCATAAACGTGCCAGCCCTACAACAATCCAGTCATTTGCGACGGTTTATATTCACGACAGGCTTGTTTATAAAGGGTGCAATGTGTTTAAAAAATCGGGATACATCTATATTTATATGTTCAGAGATCTGTTAGCATTGAGATGTCTTTCTGGACTGTTAGGCGGTTTTATTACGGGCCTTTAAGTTTAAGTAGCGAGGGCTGGTTGGACTTAACTGTAGGGTGTTCTGCGCTTAAATAACTTAACTTAAGATTCATCACGTTTTTCCACTTAGAGAAAGTATTTTATCAAGTAAAATCTGTCGAGTAAGAAATAATTAAACAGTTGAGGAAGCAGTATTTTGGATACATACATTATTTATGTACATTTAAGGTACTTTAGTTTTAGAAAGCTTTATGTATAGCAAAGAATACTTTTTTGAAAGTGTGGGATTTGGCCTTAAGGCGAGCCACCGTTACCCACTGCAACATAAAGGCATCCTTCATATTTTAGAATAGAATATTTATATCTATTCAGAAGAATATTGTATCAAGAGTTGTTGCATAAAGTAAGGTACTCTGCCATTTTCAGTGAACAAATATTTTGTAGTCAACAACTTTGAAAAAAGAAAGCTTATGAAGGTACGAAACCTACTAAGGGTAAAGCTACGTTTAAAATTTCACCAATCCTCAAATACCTTCACCTACCTCAATTGTATTCACTTCAAGAGTCATAATTAAACACATCTACCTTCGAGTGAGTGAGGCAATCACGTCCATCAGCTCATTGTTCTCTCGTCACCGGTAAGTGGGCGCGACGCCTCCGCCGCGGAGCTGACGCGTGAATGGCCACCTTCAGACTCCAGATGTACTCCCACAGACACGTCGATGTGCTGAAGTAATGAGGATGTGCTTTCTTTATTCATATGTCCGTGGTATTTGCGGGAACTGGGTGCTGTGTGCTTTTTGTTTTAAGTCGGATTATTTGAAAGGTGAATATTGTATTTTTTTGGTATTGTAAGTTTTGTGTCGATTATCTTTCTTTATTTATACGTCAGTTACTAAATTTTCGGGTAGTTTTTTTTTAAGTTAAAAGGTCAAATGCTTTAGTTAAAGGCTAAAAACCGAACCCTATTATTTAGATAAAACTGACTGCTCGTCTGTCCGCCACTAGGTCGAATCTCATAAACCGAGATAGCTGGGCACAGATGATGATCATGATGGCATTAGCTGACTGTCAAGTGAATATATTTAAATTATTTACTTGTAAATAATCACTCTTCACATCGTTTGATTTTAAATAGGTATTCATCGTATCTTGTCTTACAGGTAATTTCTCCGGTAATAAACCATTCCAACTCAATTATACTCGTGTATAGATTGTAGAGCTCAAATACAGCTTAGATATTATTAATTGACAGTAATACATTTAGTCAGTAATTATGTAGCACGACAAATAGCTGCACATTATACAATCGAATACTAATCATGTGATTGACTGGAAGGCTCATTAGTTAATTGTTATTGATACTGATTGACTTATTACGTAATTACAGAACGCTTTATACTATTCAGTCCCTTTGAAAATTATATGTTAATTAATTGTTGCAAACGTCGTGATTATCGTAATTCTCGGGTTATGATGTATAGCCGGTATAGTATCCCAGGGGCAATAAAACACTATTTGTCGTACTTAGGCGGGTGTAGGTTATGCGTAGCTCAGACACGTGTGCATGCACTGACGGCTTGTAAGCGACTGACGCGCTGATGCGTAGGCACATACACTACATCCCTTCTTTATTTTTAATGATTTCAAATGTTTCAAGATTCATAATTACTATTTTAATGTTTTATCAACTTTGAGGGTTAAGTAATCAAGTATTTTAAATATTAGGTACTATGTGTTACAAATTTGCTGCACAATGTAACAAAACTTTGATTTTACTTAAATTGCACAATCTTAAAATCGCACTTAGCAACAGCATATAACAATTTAATAATACAACAATCATCTAAGGATTTACGTTAATTCATCATTTTCTTCTAAATTATTATTACTGCAATCCTGATTAATCACGGTCCATGCGTCGTTCACTTTCTTTAAGTGGATTACGTTTCGGCGGTACTCTTTCCCGGTTTCATCATTCCGAATACAAATATCGCCACCTTTCACCCCCGTTACGGTATGCATGGTAGGATTATAATTAGGGGTCAACTTATTTTCTTTGATTACATTTTTAATCAATACTTTCTCTCCTATTTCCAAATGGCTATCTGTTGCTCTCCGTTTGAGGTCTCCGTATTCTTTCCCTTTTTCTTTCATTTGTAAATCTCTGTCTCTAACTTCTTCGTCTATTGTTTTATATTCCACATCTTGTGCTGCCGGGATCTTATCTCTAAACTGCCTCCTGTAAAATAATTCTGAAGGAGATTTGCCTGTAATAGAATGAGGGGTACTATTATACATCATCAGATAATTAAATATGTCATCTTTCCAATCCTTATTTTCCGCTTGTGAAATTTTGAGCCGTTTTAAAACGTCGCGATTTTGCCTCTCCACTTCCCCGTTCATTTGGGGCCAATAAGGGATTGTATTAAATAAACTGATTCCGCACTCCTTGCAATAGTTTTGGAAAATTTCGCTGGTGAACTGGTTTCCATTATCACACGTCAAAGTTGCTGGATAGCCTAGCCTAGAAAATATTTCTTTCAAAACCTTTATTGTGTCTAGAGAGGTGATACTACGCATTACTTTAATTTCCTTATATCTACTATAGTAATCAACCAGTATTAGTAGATAATCGCGACTAGGGAGGGGCCCCAAGAAGTCCATTGCTACATCCATCCAAGGTCCATCGGGAAGTGTTCGTCTTTTCATCGGATGTGGTGGAATAGGATTAGATACCAGTGTACAACCTTGGCAAGTTTTGACCAGACGTTCAGCATCTTTATCAATCCTAGGCCACCACACCTTTGTTCTAAGGCGAGCCTTCATCGATACTATACCCGGATGGCCTTCGTGAGCCGCTTCTAGTACTCGAGAACGCAGATTATGGGGTACAACTATCCTGGTTCCCCGAAGTAGGATATCTTCATTAAAACAAAGTTCGTTTTTTATGATTTTAAAATTGTTAACGGAATCGTGCCAGTCATTATTAAAAATACCATTTTTAACTTTTAAGATTTCCTCGTCTTCACTAGAACATCTTTTAATTTCATTCAAAGGAACCGCGGTAGGTCTACTGTAACTTACTATTTGATTGACATAATTTTCAGAGTCGAATGGTTCTGACGAGGTAGTTTTGCTGAGCCTGGAAATTGTGTCAGCTATATTGGATTTGCCTGGACGATAAATGACTTTATACCTGTAAGCCTGTAATCTAAGTACCCACCGTTCTATCCTAGCACACGGCTTAGAAGATCGTCCGAAAATGGTCTCCAATGGTTTGTGATCGCTTATTAGCTCAAAATCTTTGCCTAAAAGGTACATTTTAAAGTGCTCCACTGCCCAGACGAGCGCTAGAGCCTCTTTTTCTGTTTGGCAATATCTCTTTTCGCAATCAGTTAAAGCCTTATGACCAAAAGCAATCACACGAGGACCATCTTCACCTACCTGAACTAATACAGCACCTAATCCTACAGGAGAAGCATCAGCGACAACTTGGGTTTTATGCGAAGGATTGTAATAGCCTAATGTTTGGATGTTGGATAAGCTTTTCTTCAAAGCTTCAAATGCCTCATCCTGTTTGGGTGTCCAGAACTTTTGGATATTTGCCGACTTTCCCAGGCCTAACCGTAACAGTTCCCGCAAAGGTTCAGTAAGGGTAGCTAAATTGGGAATCCATTTACTAACAAAATTAACTAAACCCAGAAAACTTTGGATTTCTTCAGTAGTGTTAGGTGTTCTACTGGTTTTAATTACTGTTAAATATTTTTCAAGGGGTCTTATTCCACTAGCCGAAAGTTCGTGACCGAGAAACTCAATTTTTTGTGTTTTATAAATACATTTGTTTTCATTTAGTAGGACGTCATTTTCCTTTAAGACTCGCAACACCTTACTCAACCTTTCGTCGTGCTCCTTTTCTGTGGCACCATGTACGATAATATCATCAATAAAGTTAAATGTACCATCGCAACCCAGCAACATCTTTTCTAGAATTTTTTGGAACATCTCCGGTGCACAAGATATTCCAAACATTAACCTTTTATATCTATACAGTCCTTTACTCGTGCTAAAGGTAGTAATGTATCTACAATTTTCATGAATCTCAAGTTGATGGAAGGCATTTTTTATGTCAAGTTTGGAAAAGTATTTAGCTTGACAGAAATTGGGTAGCAATTCATTCATTGTTGGAAGAGGATGGTTTTCCCTTATAATAGCTTCGTTAGCTCTCCTCATATCCAAGCAGATACGTACCTCCTCTTGTCCTTCTTTAAGAACAGGCACCATTGGCGATACCCACGGTGAGGGTCCATTTACTTCCTCGATGATATCCGCATCCTTTAGTTCCTTTAGTTTCCTGGCAACCTTTTCTTCTAGAGGAATGGGAATTCTCCGATACGGTTGGATGACTGGTTTAACTGCTTGGTCTATTGGAATCTGAACAGTTACACCCTTAAATTTTGGAAACTCTTTCTTCAATGGTGTCTGATTGCTTAGTGCGTTAATTTGGAGTCCAATTTTAAGCACGCCTAATAAAATCGCAGTTTCTTTGCCTAGTAGATCACGTGTACCGTTTTTAATTACATAAACAGTACATTTTATGCCCCTATTGTTCCCGACTGAAATATTTGCCTCAAAAGAACCCATAATATTTAAAGGTTCCTTACTACCATAGGAAATGAGTGTTTTATTAGGTTTGCGTATTTGGTTGGAAACTTTTACACTATTGTCTTTTAGAAGTTGCCAAGTTCTATCAGTTATAACGTTGCATCTACTTCCTGAATCTATCAACATATTCACAATAACTCCCCCAATATTGCACTTTATAGTTTCATCTTCATCTAGGTGGAAAATATAGTCGATTTCTGATTTGTTGGTTTCCTTTTTTGTTTCTTGTCTTGGTTTTTTATGTACAGTCTCTCTCCTATTGTTTGGAAGATATCGTTTCTGTCTAGTCCTACAATGTTCCCTGAAATGACCAATGTAGCCACACTTCGAACACCGTTTGTCTCTTGCAGGGCATTTACTATCTTCAGATAAGTGAGTGGAGCTTCCACATCTGCTACATTTTGTGTTTGATTCTTGTTTTCGAGTTGATTTGTCGTATTTTTTCTTGTTGTAGATTGTATTTATTTCAGCCTTGTTGTATTTGTTCTCATTAATTGTATTAAAACTTTTAAATTGGTCTAATTGTCTAGTTACAACTTCTAATGCATTTGCTTTACTAATGATTTCGTCTAAGGTAATTGCATCACCATATTCTAAAATTTTCTTTCTTAAATCGATTAAGAGACATTTTTCTGTAATTTGGTCTATAATGTGTTCTTCTTTATTCTGGAATTGACATTTTTCAGCTTGATTTCTCAACCTTAATAAGAATTTTTCAAATTGTTCTCCTTCCTCCTGTTTCATAAGTCGGAAAAGATACCTCTCGTATATCCGACTTTGCTTCGGTGCGAAATAACTGTCAAATTTATCTAACGCTATAGCATAGACATCGATACCTTCCCGTTCTTCAGCATGAGCTCCTGGTAGGTTATAATAAACATCTTGGAGGGCTATCCCCCCAAGATGGAGGAGAGTAGCTCTTTTCTTTGCAGGCGTGTCGATACTAGCAGCCAGTAAGTAGATTTCAAGTGCCCTCTTCCATTTCTCCCAACGTGAACCAACCGATGTCGGATCACCATCGCAATTAAATTGTTCTAAGTTGGGCAGTGTGGAGGTTGCCTGAGCCATTTTGGGGCGTCCTGCAATAGAATTTTGCCTCCTATATTTGCGTGGCTCTTTACTGGAAATCAGTAACAATATAGTAATTGCGTAGCCCTATTATACTTTTACGACTTCTTAATGCGTGGACGTATTTACATCTTATTGATGATACTTAACGAGTACATGTCCATAAGGTAGGTTCTTAATTAATCTGCATAGCCATTTGTAATTTACAAATTGCGTGGCTTTTACGTGAACCCTTCCAACATGATTCGTGCACGCCTAATATCGATAAATACCTATTTGATGTGATTGTCCTTACTCAAATGATAAAATATTGAACTAATTAATTTTAACTTTTATTACTAAAGTAAGAAGGTAATCAAAGCTTAGAACAAATTGTTATTAATATAATAATCAAATATGTTTCCTCTACATAATCCTTAATTAATAGAAATTCCAAGTGGTATTAAACTTAACCGTCAATTGAATTATTATTCAAGCTATAATAAGTATTCTTTAACAATAAAACGACAAAATTTCAAATGTAAGCAAATAGGATTGGCAAATACCTACATATGCATGAATGTATACTTTAAAATGACACTATAAACTGTATAAAATGTATCCAGTAGAATTATTTTCTATTCGGATTTAGTGGGTATTTTTCAATTAATCTACACTTTATGTTGTTTTGATTCTATAATGGAATGTGGGTATAATTAAGTGGCGTGCGTGCACAACATGACGTATGCTTTTTTTTTTTTTTTTTGTCGGTATTATTCATTATATTACCTTTGCGTGGCCTTATTTTAATATTTTATTTCTATCTCACAGGATGCATGGCCATTAGGAATGAAGGGTTATGATAAATATTTGTTATGTTTGTGACCATTGTTTACCTGCTAACTTGGTATGGAAGTATGTTATTAATGTTATTATTATATTTATTTGAATGTTAATTTCTTTGGTCTAAACATTGACAACCTCTAATTCGATATTTAAATCCAAGATACATGCACACAACTGGTTGGAAATAAACAACCGTCTACTTATTCCTCGTTCTTTATTCCTTTTTTTTTTCTTTTAATTTTTTTTTTTTTTTTTTTTTTGCATATAATTATTTGTACTCACTTTTGTCCTCGTCGCCACTTATAGTATCCCAGGGGCAATAAAACACTATTTGTCGTACTTAGGCGGGTGTAGGTTATGCGTAGCTCAGACACGTGTGCATGCACTGACGGCTTGTAAGCGACTGACGCGCTGATGCGTAGGCACATACACTACAGCCGGAATCAAGAAATATTATTGATTTTTAATTAAAAAGAATCAGTGCTCTTTATTTTTCGGTTGCTCGCTCTTATTATTTGAGTTTCAAATCAAAGATAGTTTTAAAAGCTTGTTTTTAAAATATGACTGTGACACTGTGCAATAGTTTTTCATTAAAAAACCGTTTAGGCCACCATCACTTACGTAACGTAAATATTTTAAACTAGCTGTTGCCCGCGACTTCGTCCCCGTGGGTAGAAGATATAAGTTATGATTTATACCTGCCCTGTTTTTTCACATTTTCCATTGTATCTTCGCTCCTATTAGTCGCAGCGTGATGGTTTACGCCTACGCCTTCCTCGATGAATGGTCTATTCAACACAAAAAGATTTTTTCAATTTGGACCAGTAGTTCCTGAGATTAGCGCGTTCAAACAAACAAACTCTTCAGCTTTATATATTAGTATAGATAGATATAGATTATTTTATAACAAATTTTCAAACGTCATTCCTATCACCTATAAAATCCTAAAATCGGTTCATTTTAAATCTGTATTATCTAGTATCAGTTTTCGTAAACCTATAAAGACTATTGGTCTCGAGCACGGCACGCGGTGACGACAGTCACCCCAAACTTTTACCATTACCGCCGCTATCTCGGATTGAATCGTCACGATTGCATCAAATTTATAACACGGTGTCTTCGAGAAGTAGTTTAACTTAAAACTGGCTTAAATACTCGATTCTTATCGTAATCTCGTGAAAAGAATCCTTGGCTTTTTCGTTCTAATGTTCTAAGTATCCTGTTTAATGCTTCCGTAGCTCGGAATGGAAGGAATGTCGTAATAAAGCTAAGCTAGACATACTCCTACTTAATGCGCTTTCTTCTTCGTCGGCTGTCGGCTTGCGCTGTCACTGTGCAAAGAAACTTAACTACTTTTATACTGGCCATAAAGCATCGTATAAAAGAAAATGTTAATCCCATTAACGGATATTAGAACACAAATAAAAATATCTAATAATGTTCTCAAAAACATCTGTATTGGTACAACAAAAACCGTTTTCGAATTGACAAAACAAAGCTTTTTGAAAATAAAAGCGTCGTTCCATTTATAAAAAATCACTGTCTCCAAAGGTCCCCTGTGAAAAATTATAACACGAGGCTTACATTTTGTTTTCAAAGAAAAAAATGTTTTCCCTTTGTGTTTGAGGCGTAATATTTCAGAACGCGCCTGTCGGTTGGGCCACGCGAAATACGCGGGTTTCTCCTAAAATACATTATTATTAAAACGTTAGAAATTGCAGCGTGTAACGTGACAGTGATGGGAAAGATGAATTCCGTCGGGAGATAATAATATTCTGGATAATGTTTGCTTGAATTGAATATAGGTTTGAGGGATTAAAAATGTATTGTTGTCTTTTGAATCATGTCAGAAGCAACGAAATGCTCTCGTGCTCGCACCCACCGGAATATACTAAGAATTATAGCAAAAAGTAACCTTAATAGAGTGATCTCGTAAATAACGACAAAACAACAAAATTAATCAAATATCATGATTTTGTTTTTCTTTGAAATATATGTTTCTTATTTAATGGCGAAACTCTAAGTTACCCTAAGTTCCATTAAATATAACAAGAGATTCAACGAAATCTTTAAAAATAGCTGTAATTTTTCCTCAGCATAACTTTCAAACAAATTTATAAGGAATCAAATAAGGCGTCTCTACAATGGGATAATTAACTCACTTAACTGACGTAATTATTCTTTTGACGGGAATAGGAGGAAAACTGTGAGAGGTGACATTTGCCGGTCGGTTCGCTTAGTAGCTGAAGTCTCCGCTTTGTTCTAGGTGGAAACAAAACGTCTTTATTAGTACAAGTCTGTCGCAGAAGTTTTGTGTGAGATGTGTGAATTTGAGGAGTAATGATTTCTGGTTAAGGTAAATTGTTTGTCAGTAGGTATTTATCGTAAAGGTTGTCAATATAATAACAAAAAAATCACTACCCTAAGAAATCTTAGGACATCCAGTCAAGTACGAGTCAGGTCGCGATGCGGATGGTTCCATACAAATTGGGTAGAGAAAAGAAACCTCTAGCTTTATTTTCAGTGTTCATCCGTTTCATCTGTCAAATTTTAACTGTTTAGTATCACAGTTTATGAGATACAGCCTTGTGACAGTTGGAAGGACAGACAGCAGAACCTCAGTTATAGGAATACTCTTTGGTTTTGGAACGTAACTCCTAATTTGCTTCACACTTATTGGTAGATCGAATATGCAACCTTACTTATATAACCGGATATCACTGTCAGACAAACAAAATGGATATAATTTTATCCCTATGTACATCGAATCCGTGGTATAATAGCTTTGATTTATTGAGAAGAGGCGGCGCCGGCACTGCTCAGTGGTTCACAAAGGACCTCCATTCATTGTCCGCAGTCGTCTGCCGGTGACAAACGCTCGGCGTGCCGCTGCCGGGCCGCTGGCGTCGCGACACTGTTTGACCGACAGAGCAACTGTAGCTGTCGATATGGTTTTGGGCAAAATGTGTGTTTATGGTGTGATTAGATAAAATTGTAGTTCTACTTGAATTCTGAGTAGCTCGTTTATACTAGCAACATTAAATTCAATGAATCTTGATGTTTACATTTTGTTGAGTAAGAAATAATATTTTATTTTAATAGTAAAATATACACTTCAAATAAGTCCTAAAATTTTATGAGACAACTGACAGCTATTTCATGTTAAATTGAAAAAGAATCAATAAAGCCCAAGGTTCTGAGGAAACAATTTTAACCATATAGATATAAAGAACAAACAAACTTACAGCAATGCCACAACGCTTCAAGATCATAGTCCTTATTGCTACCGGCATAAAGACGACGTCCACACCAAACTGTTCACATTAAACTGCGATAGACTGTATATAAATCCAGTCCATATAGATCCTAGAAAGGCTTATCTGGTAGTTTCCCGGCATCAACATAGTTTGTGCGCGACCCGGGATTACCCGGCGTCCTACTGGTTAATAATTAATTTATACACTGTGTCCCTTTTGTTGCAGTAATAATTTATATACAGGTAATCTCCTTAGGTGAGGAAACCTTATTGAAATCTATTTGTAATACCTGTAATGGGTTGTGAGGGACCATGTTCAAACAACTATCGAAATCATCTTATTTGATCACTATACGTTTGGATCGAGATAAGAGCATATAATATAGAATAGTTCATAAGTTCCACTTTAAATGACATTTTCATTCTTTTCGTAGCTTTACATGTCTACAACAAGAGAGCAATAGACGTGAAGTTTAATGGCAACTGAATTTTGACTGCACAGATAATCGAGTGGTTGAGGACTCCACGGGCACCTCAGGAAACCTACTGTTCGCGGCGTGGCGCTGGTTCAACAAGCACAAAAGCACAAACACAACAAGCGCTTTGTGCATAAGTCTGGGTGTCTTTTTGCATATGTGTTGAATGTTTGTGAAAGAATTAAAAAATCTTAGTGCGTGAGTCGTAAATAATATCTATATTTAAATCCAATTTCAAATGGGCCGTGATACTACGATTTTCAAATAACATTTTATGAAAATAAATTCAGTTTCGATTACCATAATAGTAGAATAGTTACAATAATACCATAAAATAAATAACAGTTACAAATAATTGGTTCGCGAATTAACATAAACCAGTAACAGCGGAAACTATTGAAAACCGACTATAAATTAATTAAACAATACAATTTACAAATAACCCGTGACGTTAATGTAAAACAGACAATTCACAAAAGAGTGTTGGGAATGGCCGGCTATCCGGGAATGTGCCCCGTGACAATACAACTGCGTATAACGTGTCATATTATTCCGACCCGGGACATTTTATTCGTAAATGATTTGCGCGTAATGTTCAGCGCCCCTCGGGATGTCGCGAGATGGAACAGCGCAAATAAAATTAATTTTTAATAGTAACGGTAATTGAGATATTAATGTTTTGATTAATTTGTTTGTTTGGGCTTTTAGTTGTATTGGGTTGTGAGTTTTTAATTAGTTTTATGTTGATTAATTATTAAAAAATGATTTAAAATTGTGTGCATTTCGAAAAATGGTAAATAATCTATGTAAATAATGATTTAGAAATAATCTATGGTGCCAAGTGTCAAAACAGCATCTCTATTTTGTGGTTTAGATTATTGTACGTAGCTTTAGTAGCAATACTTTTTTAGGAATTTTATTACAGACACTCATATTCACAACTCATTTATAGCTTCAGGTACGTTGAACTCGTGAAAACTGATCGTAAAAGTCTTTATAACAAAACAATTTATATGTGAAAACTGGGAACTGCAGCGCGTAACACACAATGTAGATACTGGAAACTTTAGTTGGCACAACACTACACATTATTGCATTAGGAATGAGACACATAGTAAATATGTGATACTAAATTATTTGTTTTTTTAGGGTGCGGAATCCAATTATTGAAGTTTCGACGTCTGTCCATCCGTCTTCAGACTGTTTCAGTTGAAATTTTTAAGAATGATGTATTTTTCTTAAAACTATATCAACAAACATGGATGATGATCGAAGTTTGGTACCGGTTTCAAGGTGCTGCTAGCTCTGAGGTCCCGGGTTCGATCCCCGGTCGGATCGATGTAAAAATTCTTGTTTCTACATTGACTCGGGTCTGGGTGTTTGTGGTACCTTCGTTATATCAGAATTCCATAACACAAGTGCTTTAGCAACTTACTTTGGGTTCAGAACAATGTATGTGATGTTGTCCGCATTTACTTTATCCCTCAGTGTCGCTAGCACTTGAACGGTTTTTATTTAATTATTTACGACCTCTTTCCAATGCAGTTTTAGAATCATAACGGTATATCATCATTTTGTTACTAATTACAGGGGGCCTTATCGCCACGTCATTTAGTTACCTTATTGAGGCTGTAGAAGAGAGATATATTATTATGCCGCTCTACGCCGTGAATTGCGCCGTCGCATCAAGCTTTAACAAAGTTAATAATACTACTTATAGACGTTGATGAAAGTACACTCAAAAGAAACTTACATTTACAAAAAACGTGCTAACAAACGTAAAATTCACAATCTTCTATGTCATATCGCGGAGTGTATTACAAGCTTTACAAGCTAAACTAAACTCCACAATGACGGTGACAAAAATAAATATATAACTACAGACCCACAATAATCGTTGCATTTTCCAGCAAAAAGATTCCAAACATTCTTTGTGAACTGCGTTCGGATACCGCTAATCGTCTTACCGACGGCTCCTGGACTATTTGTTGGTGCAACATCGTTAAACTGCGATAAACTTTTGATTAAGTTTCAGTCAAATGAACATAGTTTTCCGACGGGCAGCGATAATTAATCCTAGTACAGCGACGTTTAAACGACACTCATTTTGATTATGACTAAGTTTAATTGCATTGGTAATAGGTTTTGATGGTTTATTGTTTATTAAATTGTGCGCGGTTTTGTTTGTACTGTGGTACATGGTATAGTTTTGCTCTAATTATGGACATTTGTTTTGCGTTTTTACAGGTCCTTTTCTGGTTATATGTACCGCTATGATATTTGGCTTATTACTTCTTTAATTTTTCTATGAATGCGGCAAATTCATTTGTGTTATTGCTTAGTCATTTCAAGCTAGTGTTGTATTTTAATTTAAAATGGTATTTTTAAATGCCATCATTTTAAGTATAATGGCTATTGTCGTTACTGACCCTACTGTGTTAGATCAAGTCATAGTTATCAAACTTTAACTTAAGATCATGTAACGTTGGTATCATTAAACAACGAAAAAAAATTTTTTTCTTAAATTATTGCGACAATAACACTGCAAGTTAAGACCTCGCATAGCACAAACATATGAATGATCCTGTCAGATTGACACTGATGTTTCGTAATCAGTAAAACCTACAACTTATTTGTTAAGGACAACGATGATGCAAACGCAGACATAAAAGGGAAATCGATTGTTGAGTTAGAATGAAAATTTTAAGTTAAATTTCCGCGAGACTCTCAGTTTGCTGGTATAATAAATTGGTGTTTTCCTCATAAACTCGTGCACTACGTGTCGTTGCCCGGAGCGGTCTTTCGGACCCTTTTGCTGGCTACAGGGTTCATCCTTGTATTATTTGTGTATATACAAATCAGATTAATTCTGTAACATTATCAATTTAGCAATTTCATTAAATTTGTTTTCTTATTATTGACCAGCCTAAAATAAATTGAACTTACCTTATTTGATGAGTACCGAAGAGACAAATAATTTCATTGTGTCTAGTAACTCTTTTTGAATTGGACATTATTAATTAAGCCCATCGTAACATCGCAAAAAACAAAATAATCACAGTATTCTCATTTCTTAATAAATAAAAAAAAAGACTTCTCTTACGATTTGGCAAATTCTCACTTGTTTCCACCTTTTTTTGATAACTTCGTTGTTTGGTTAAACGTTACCCCAATTATAAGACGGGAACATTACAAGGTTGTACCGTCGATAACCCTGAGGCATATCTAAACTGTTCCGAACTTGTGCAATTAGAGATCAACAGATGTTTTGATAGCGATCCACAATTTCATATTTAACTTGAAGATATTACAATGTTGTTTTTACATGCAAGCGGTTTCTTCAAAGTTTTGGTTATTTATTAAGATTGATATTCGTGGCAAGGATTGGGCGATAAGAGCGGGCTGATGATGGTGATGAATAATTTTAAACTTGATCATGATGACATCATAGTTCTTCATTTTTAAAAGAGGTCCGTTGAAGTTTCACCTTACATCTTTCCATCTAAAAACGACTGAAGTTTTAAAATTTGGCGACGCGGGCACCGTGTAACTCAAAGAAATCTCTCTCAATTACCCTCATATCAACATCACATAAACCAGGACTTCGGTCACGAACATCCAAAAGCAGGCAGCACTCCGCTCCACTGCGCCACTGCGGGCTATAAATAAATTGTTCCTGAGACAGACCACCTCGACGCTCGCGTGATGATCATCAAAAAAGATAGCTGACTGCCTACCATCACCTCTCAAACTAATAAAATCGTTATTGTGGAAAAGAGACGCCTCTCTACACCGTGTATTTCACTATCTCCCTTCCCCACCTGTAAAAATATTCCTTAAGAACCTAGCGGTAGGCCCCGTAAGCAACGATCGCTTGTCCATACTCTTAATTGGACACAATCCCTATTGTCACACTCGGTCCAAAACGATTTTTATCTAAGTTTAATTTATAGTTCGTTAAACCTGCCTTTAGACTTATTAGAGTTAAGATGGTGTGTTGCCGATGGATAGAGATCTTATGAAGATGTATCTGATTTACTGGGGAATGTTAGGTTGGTATCTGGGAGATGTCAGTAAGATAAAATCTGTAGCAACGGTTGTTGCTACAGTACCCCTTTCTTCAATTACATTTTCGTAAAACGGGACAGAATTTAAAAATGTTTTTTCTAAACAATAATAATCTGGAAATGTTCACGAAAAATAGAAGAGAAAAGATGGCGATTGCGAAAATGATCTCCTGAATCACGCTTTCGTAAGCATTAAAATTTGATCGAAAATGCAGCGACACTAGATAATGAGGAGGCGTTGGCATTCAATGGTGCGTTACATGTTCCAGACAAGTGATTATAGCACAGTAAATCTGCATAACACTCATATTCCCTACATTTATCATTGAATGAACCTGTATTGTCATAGTTGAACTTTTACAGCTGTATGTAGTGACATGATGTTTCTGCTACTATAGGTTAGAATGTATCCATCCTTGAAACTAGTGTGGGTTGGTATACTTCGCTAGAAAATTTCCTAAAAAAGATTTTTTTGGGAAATTTAATTTTTATTTCTATTTTGTCAAGTACTTTCATACCAATTTTATCGAAATCGGTCCAGCCATTCGGGCGCGACGAGCTAACAAAAAGACACATACAGACACACTCACATATTTTCACAATTACCTATTAGTGTTTTGTAAATTCAATTCTCCGGAATTACACCTATGGCTTCCCTAACGCCAGTTATTAAAACAAAGAAAATAATAGTATTATGTCAAATCGTGGACTATAAGTAAATAAGTTAATAAGAAAGTCAAGTGAGTTAGTTCATGCTTCACTTAATGTTAGCAGTTACTGCGCTGCATACTAAACTCTAAGCCAGGGGCTTGCAACGTTCGGTGCATTTTAAACCTGATTAGAATGACACGCTGTAGACTTGCTTGGATTAAATATTTATAGGAAAATGCTGTTTTGTTAAGATAGGTGATTGATTAGAGTTTGTACTTTAAACATACACTCAAATGATTTGAAAACAGATTATTTAGTGCAACAATAATATTTTGAATGAACGTTTTCCGCTTTCGAATATTTTGATTTCTATTTCTATTAACACTGCCGTTTCCCAACAGTCAAAGGAATAAAAGAACGACAGCTAATTTAACATTTCTGCATAAGCTAGGAACAGCTCAAAATTATTTTTATTTGCATTAGGTATAACTCATAAATAAAGCCATTTCAGGCAAATGTATGGTCACGTCAACTATCCTGTTACGTAACTTACTTTAATTACGCTTATACACAATAACAATACCTTTTCTCTAAAATATATTCTTTATCAAAAACCAAACACTAAATGAAACCAACCACAAAAAGTTGAGCACCAATGCCTAGTGCATTCAAGTCGACAATTCTCGCGGACGTGGACGAAGCGCGGCATTAGTCTAATGTTCAGCACTTTGGATCGAAAACACGTGACACCCAGCCAGTAACGCAGGCGCGCCCGACTAGTGATGAGGGTTACGTAGTAAGTTAAATTAATATAGAGTTAATTTTTAATTCTAAATCAATCGGGAACTTGCTGAATTTTTTTATCATGGATATGATAGTTTATTTATTTTGTTTACAAGTCTTGCCATGAACGTCATACAATGTCGGACAGAAAAGCCTCTATCATTGTCTACCAATCAACCATAGGGTGAGGCAAAGATAACATATAAAGTCAAAGCAAAAAACCCTCGTTATCAATGTTAAAAAGTATAATTCTGTGAAACATTCAATTGTTTTTATATAAATTCTGCAACCCAGTGATTTATTTTCATATGACTTTCATAACGACCTTTTTAGCTTTACTGCAGCATTCGTTCTTGTAGTCATTTGTTTTTCCCGCGTCGCTTAGTTTCAGTTCGGCCAGCGTCGGCCATCACTAGCCGGCCAGTTACACGGGCAGTCGATTATGACGCTATGCAGTGTGCGCTGCGCTGTTTGACGATTTATTACGTGTAATGACGTCATCTGTTACGCCGCAAGCGTTATAATTAGTGGCAGTTGTGTGGACGGGTATACACTTCGTACTTATACGTGGCTGTGGTTAGTGAGAGTCTACTGTACATGTTTACTTTCACTCCTCTACTATGTATTATTATATTTAGTATTCACTTACATTACTATGTTTAGCAAGCATATACTTAATTTTGTTTTTCACTCCTAAAGGGTAGTAGGGTGTATTATGTTACTGACAGAAAGAAATGTTAATTCATTGAGTGCCTTAACGATGATGAAGATATAGTCTTAAGGTAGTAAAATTTATTAAGCAGAATTATTAATGAAATAAACGAAAAAGGGTTATTGTTATCCAATATTCTCTTAAGACTAAGACAAACTAATATTATTTCTGATTTTTCCGTCAGAATAACCAAAAAGCCTTAAGAATATAGAGTATGAAAAACACGTAAGCTTAATACACGGTAAAATGTTTGTTCGCGAAATAAATTACGCCAGGTAAACATCCAATCTGGGAAGAAAGTCGTAAAAATCTCCAGATCTATTACAGAGGAGAGTGCGAAAGAAAATATAAAGCTCAATTTACGTTCACTTTTAATGAGAACAACCAACTATGGTTATACATGCAAACCCCGCACCATATGTAACTAATACCATCAATTTTCGTGACTGTTCCTCACACTGAAATAAGAACCTTACTCACTCTATGATATGGTTTATTTTTCTCTGTATAGTTATTACGAGGTATTGATAGGAAAATATGTGTGTTTCGCGTGTAGATGGGCAGGTGTGTGCAGATAGGCGGAGGAAATGAGCGGAGGTGTGATGACGGTACGGAAAGAGTACCGACAAGATATGTGCCGAGTGACGTCACTGAAGGGTGGAAGATGTACGTTTGATATGAGTTATTTTTGTAGAGATTTGTTATAGAGCCGTAATATTATTTTCATTTTATAAAATAACTTGCTGTTGCCCGCGACTTCGTCCCCGTGGGTAGAAGATATAAGTTATGATTTATACCTGCCCTGTTTTTTTCACATTTTCCATTGTATCTTCGCTCCTATTAGTCGCACCGTTATGGTTTATAGCCAAGCCTTCCTTGATGAATGGTCTATTCAAGACAAAAATAATTTTTCAATTTGGACCAGTAGTTCCTGAGATTAGCGCGTTCAAAAAAACAAACAAACAAACTCTTCAGCTTTATACATATATTAGTATAGATTGATTTTCGTTTTTATTTTTATTTTATTTTTCAAAAGTTATGTACTTCTTTTCGTCTTTCTATCATGGTGTTATGTTCCACTTCTATGTAAAGAACTCCTCTTCCTTTTAATTTTCATCATTCGGTTGGGGATGAACGTTTGTTGAGCCTGGAACATCTGTGAAAATTCTATTCTATTACGGTTTATAACATATAGGCTTGTGACGGACAAATAGACCCTTTGGTTACGGAACATAAAAATGCAAATGATTTCCCCAAATTTCTCAATTATATTTGTTTATTAAGAACCTTATTATTGCCGATAGCACCTGTCAAAGGATAATATCTATATAAATATCAATATAATTTAATCAACTTAAATTTTAGGCATAATCCCAAACATACTTGCTGACCTATCACATTCATTACTGAGTCTCCTCTTGCCAGACGCTGACAAGACAATACGGACCCCGCAATGGACGCTTCACTGACCAAATCAGCTTTAAATATCGCTGAGCAATCACACCCGGGCTTACCGGATAGGACCGGATTTCTGAGAACTGACGGACAAATAAAATGCCACCTTAATAGGTATTACTTTTGCTTTTTTGCATAATATGAAGTTTAGAGACTTTTTTGTAAAGATATTTTATGCGATTTTTGAAAAACCAATTATAGTTCCGAAGTTCTTTTTTCGGTTCTTCTCATTAAAATTATCTGAAAATCTTGGAAATTCATTACGCATTATGTTTATTACTTTCATGTCAAGATAACCCTGTCTTCGTGGATAGGTTAATTAGATTCCAAGCCATCATTCATATAAAATTATTGATAGTTCCTGTAAAGGCTTTGAATATTATCAGGTTCTAAAACGCTACCCTACTTTAGTAGAGATTCTCGGCGAGTTTAATGAGATATTTCGGTTGCCAATGAGCTAAAGAATTGTGTAATACTCTGTAGGAAATGGCTTATAATTTCCTCGGAAGTAGAAATATTCGTTGCCCGGTTAGTCCCGGTTGCAGTAAAGTGGTCGCAGCAGTAGATACGTATTGCTCTCATTCCGTCGTGGCAAACTTTAAATTGCCGTGTTCTGAAGGTGGGCGGCAAAGAATAGGCCGCATTTTCTCATCTATTGAGCGTGTGTGTTACGTAAGATTTTGGATGAACTTCAGAACGCTGGATGAATCATGTTTTAGTGTTAGTGGGCTAGGGCTTGTGTCCGAGGCCTTATATAAATTACTGGTTAGTTTGAAATACTATTTTCTTCGGAAAACGTATAGGTTGGTTATCGCAGTAGTACGGTATTGTTAGAAGTTTGCAGTCTGCTTAAGTCTTTTGTGTCAATCTAAATATTAAAGAAAAAATAATATAATAATCTTGTTAATTGTTTTATCAGGACTTTAAAATTATACGGAAGTTTGCTTGTTTTCCTGTTTTTTTTAAAAGTTACTTATTAATTAACATTTTAAGCACGTCTAAATATTCAATTCTCTCCAGACCAGTCCAAAAAATCTCTCTAAATTTCCAAGTTAAACAATATTTTCGTTCTCAAGACGGAGGGAGTCATCACGCCGCGTCATGTTCCGTTTAGCTTACTAAGAGGGTATTTATGCTAATAATTCGCGAAGCCCTACCGCAGGGAACAATTGTGTCAATTTATGACCTCCTGAATTCGGCGGGGTTGCCCTGATTTAACTGAGACGTAACGAGTTTAGTCCCAAGCGGGGCTGATGTACTTGCAGGTGGAAAACGATGTTTTGTATGCTGCGTTGATCTTGGAATAGCAACGTTTGTGAACAAATGTTCTGGGAACGCGTACTTGAGAGGTTATGGTCCGATTGAAAGAACGAGGTAAGGTAGGGGAATCCTTGAATCAAACCGACATAAAGTATACCTTTGTTGCTCCCTTTGTGCATTTAAATAGTCCTGCTTAGGGAAACCTGTCTGAATTTATTTGGTTGGAAGAAAATATGGTGATTACAGAAGCCTGTTTGTAATTGGGCGTAATTACGAGCTTGTTATCTAGTTAAAGGTTTTGTGGACATTACGAAGAAGGTGGAGGCTGAATGTTGAGACTAACGTAGAAAAGGCTTAAACTGGAAGTAGTGCTTTTAGTAAGTGAGTATGTTCTGTTATGATGCTAGCGAACAACGATTCCTCTTGGAATTCTTGAAGCCTAAAAATAATATACTTTAAATAACTAACCAGGTTTAGCTTCAAGTAGGCACAAGGAGCGTAGATACACAAATTCACAATCACAATTTAAATTAAATTGCCTTACACTTCCACTATTCTTTGGGGTGCGGCCCTGCAATTTCAAACACACCCAACTTTTTGCCAAAAGCGAGATGGAAATGGAAATTCGTTGAAATTGTTTCCCGTTTCGTCGTGCTGTACGGAACACTCCATCGTTTATTGGCCATCAATTCTTCCCCTAATTGGTTCGCGTGAAAAGTAACTTGGAGCGGTTGGATGTAGGGAAAATGGAAGAGACTGGTGTATTTTTGTCGGGGATATTCTCAGACATACCTACAGTCGGACATTTTTGGCAGTGGTAGAAAATTGTAGAGATTTCAGTAAATTTGGGGGTTTTTAAGGTGATCAAAGGAATAAATAATTGGATTGATTGTATTGTGCTATCAGGACAGAATATACGAAAGCATTTATTATTTCGTTTCAAATGCGTATCACTGTCCATTTCTTTTATTTTTATATATTTTTCTACGTTTGTTTATTTTATCAAATCACGTAAAATCAATATTTATTTTAAAAATAAATTGCATTTTCCAGTAACTTTATATCCATTAAGCTGAAAATCCAAGAGATTAATTTGAGCTTTATTCAGATACTACTAAAGTACATTTTCGATAGGCTTCAAACTATTTTGTATCGGTTACAACTTAATTGGAAAATCGTCGCTGCACCTTCTAATACTGACGCTGCACTTCAACCAGATTAGGAAAGGTTTTTAATTTTCAGGCAAAACGGACGCCAGTTTATATTTAGCTAAGTAATAGCATCCTTTAAGGTTCAATTTCCTCTGACGAAAGCAGGAAATGCAGTGAAGCGTTGCGTATTTACACTGTATAATGTTACGTAGCATTTTGCACTTTATCATCATCAGTCCAGTGCAGGCCGGTTTAATCCGTGCGTTCAGCTTGACTGTCAGCTACTTATATGACCCGGATTATTCTGGGAATAGCGGAGACGAAAATTTGAACCAGCTGGTTTATGAATATTGTACCTATGATTATATTGATACCGTGTTATAGAATAAATTAAAAAAGATTACGTAACTAGGGGCAAAAAGAGTTTTAGCAGTTTATATCTGTCAAGCTATTTGAATGTATAGATGCCAAAAATTTTTTCGATGACTATCTAAAGATCAACGTGAATCGCATTTTTAAATTAACAAAAGTGTTCAGCGACAATAAGAGATAACAAATACCCCGGCCCTCGTCAGCAATGCCTCCTCATTCTCCGTCGTTCCTGCTTTATCATTAAAAGCTCTGGATGACAACAATGGTTCCACTTCGCTCTCGAGGGCTCGACACCTGTCCAAGAAATCGTTCCCAAAATAAATTACGTAAACACCTAACAAAGCCCACTTGAACGCATTTAACAGATTGGGAACATGAAAAATCTTTGCACTTTCATAGCACACAATACATAAAGAAACCAGTATCACTGGAGCTATAAACTGAAACATTAATATTAACAGGACAGTTCTTCTTATGCTGTTCGTTTATGTCCTTGAGGTTCATTATTCTAATTGCTTTTCGCACAGAACTGGAAATCTCTTCAGTTTTTCAAGTAGCACTCACTTTGGGAAGTGAAAACGTGGTAATTAAATTATTTTCCCTCATTAAGAATGAGGGGATTAGTAAGGGATAATGGTACTTTTATCTGTTTTGTTTAGTTCTAACCTTCAGAGGTGTCAGGGCCAGGTGTTTTTATATAATAAGAAAATCGGCCTCACTGAAGAAACGAGGATTGACGAACACGATTATCTATTTACCAAAATTGTATAGTACTTTGTCTTTATTTAATATCGGTACCATGAGTCATCCAAGACCTTAATGTGAATCTATTTCGCTATAAACCCGTAAGTAATAAACTTGAGATTCGCATTATGACGTCACCGTCTCTTATAATGTTTGTTGTAAAGCTATTAAATTATTTGTGTCACCCCACGCGGTGAACAATTTAAGCGGAGCGAGCACCGATACATCAGGAGTGCAGTATAGTAATATGGTGTTTGCTTAAGGGCCGGTACTTAAAGGAGTCGAGTTATAATGGAATTACAAAAATAAAATATAAATTAATTTAATTTAAATTCATAGTACAGGTGAGTGCAGCGGTGTATCAAAGGGCTGTCGAAGGTAAATGTTTTTGTTATCGATGATACATGTATAGAAAGGTCAGTTGTGTTCAAATTGTTAATGATAATATAAATTAGCCGTTTGGTACAGTCGTGTGTGATGTTGTTATGAATTGAGAAATAATATTTATATTAATTCGATATGAAGTATTATTGCGTAGAACGTTCTTTTACGTTACGTTTAAAAAACAATGTACAGGTTTTTGTCATAAAGATCCGTCATTCTGCCATTACATCAAATTAAACGTTTATATGGTATTTAGAAAAGGGGAAATTGTCTTTAGGTTTTCCTTTTCCACATACACACTTATATAATTTTGTCATTCGTTTGAAGTAAGTTCTATGCCAACTAGTTTGCAACGTATAACAATCAAATTATTCGGGGAGCAAACATTTTTGAGTTACGGGCGATGAGAGATGCGATGTGTCAACAGTTGCGAAATAATCTTATGCATCGCTTGTTTAAAGGCTCAGCCATAGTACGTGGGAGCTGTTGTTGAGGTTAATGTTTTAAACATACAAAAAGGATTTAATGCAAAAATGTTGTTTTGTAAATGTATTTTAGTTTACCCATAAACTGGTTAGATTACACAGGCCAAAAGTGACTTTAAAAAAGTTAGTTAATATTTCTGTAATTTTTCATTTTATATTCAACAAACTTGTGGCTATATTTTCTGTTATGCAAAACACTGTAGCCTCATTAAATTTCTCAAAGTTGCAAAGTAAGTCGTAATATTTTGAAAACAACATTAAAATACCACTGTATTGTTCTCACCCTTTACAAAAGTTTCTTTAAAACACTTCCTCAGTGTGTCCGAACCCTTAAGTAACAACTTGATGATTTGTTATGATCGCCTCGACTGCGCTCAGCGGGCGGCCAAAAACTGCATTAACGTCTACCAAAAGCCGTTCACACCAAATTCAACTTTAATAACCAAACACCAAATTACATTTTCGCATAAACTCACGTACGCAGAAAATCGCAAAACAAACGAAACTAAACGTTGTTGCTGTTACAATTAAGGAGACGATAATGAATTGTCCTGAAACTGACATTTTGTGCTTTAACGTTCGTGTTATAAAGTTGAAATCGCTTTGTGTGGCGGTGTTTTATAAAATGCAGCCGAATAACATCTCTGTTCCGTATAATAATTTTTCGATGTTAAGACAAGGGTTAATAATTTATTCTATTTTAATCTTCGGTTGTTTGTGTTTCGTTAAAAGGTTGACGGACCGTGGCGCTTTTGAATTATGTAGATAAGTTGGAGGACTTGATTTATGACTGGTCTATAATACTGTTATGTAGGCGGTACGGTTTCAATCATTCATTATGCATTCTTTAATAGATCATTATTCCTTATAGGAATGTTCAAGAAATGTTTTGGAAAGTATTCAAAGTAACAATAGATCGAGGAAGCTTAAATAATTCGCATACATATTTAATTATCACTAGAAAATGCGTCTAGGCACTATGTCTGTGTTTGGGTGTTATTAAACTAATACAAATTTATTTTTTCGGCCACGTAATCAGATTTCGACTAGGGTACGAGACAGTGAAGTCCTAAACCACCACATTAACAGTCATCTTTGAGAATGGGCCGGCCAATTTTATTTGAGGATCTCTATGTATGAATTTTGTAGTTACTTATGAGGGAGGCAACTACAACAACTATCTGTGAGGGACACCGTGGTCTCGGTACACTAAGTGAAAGCACAAAACATAAGTGAGTTTTAGTCAGTAAAAGTCTAACCCTCCCTTTCGGTCAACTCACAGCGGGAGGGAGTGATGTTGATTTCCCATCCGGAAAAAATCAGGTGATAAGCCCCCAGAAAAAAATTAAGACAATTTTCACTTTTCATCTTTTCTTCCTTTTCTATGATACTTTACATCATTCACTCCTCAATGAGAACCTAAACGCATCCCAGTGTCGTATGACAATATGTAAATGAGCTATTATTAAATGCCAGTTGTAAGATGCAAATAGGAGAATTGGGTTAATGTGAGATTTCTACTGAATTAATGAGCAAACGATCTAAGTTGAGGTTCCTTGTAAATTATCGTTGCATTACCCATTCGAACTTTTGATGGAGATTTATGTTAAGTTCACAAATGATTTGCATTTGACATTTTTTATTAATTGAGTAAAAATTAACTTTAATGAGGTCTGCTCATAGAATTAAAATTCAATAACTACTTATTATGTAAAACCAATGTTTTCCTTATGTTGTTTTTATTGTGATTTTTCCGAAACTTTTCTAATAATCAGCAAAGTAAATGAAACTTTAAAATATAAACGAGCTGTGTATTCTGCATAACATGCACAATATAATGTTTTTAGATTTAAAAAATACCAATAACACTTGACAAGAGAATTATGGCAAAACACAAAAGCCTTCAAAACACTCACATCCAAAACTTCGACAATTAATCAATCATTTACTCATAATCTAAATCACATTTTATATATAACTACACAGACGCACACAAACAAACAGGCACGTATGTATTTCATACGTCAATTGATCAGTATCAACTTAAAGTAGAACTCCAACAAACTCTGGCTTGCAGTCCGCGAAGTGTCGCTATTGTTACCAAACTATTTTTATATGATTTAGAAGTTGTCCGGAACCGTCCCGATCCAGACTCATCCGGATTCACCCGGGTATGTTAAACTTTGTCGGTCGATGCTCGATTTTTGGTGGAAGTTTTGCTGGTTTTCTTTCGAGTGTTTTGTTGCTAGTTTTTTATGTATTGCTGCGAAAAGTTTGTTGCAGAACATGATATTAAACGTTTTGTTACACAAAAGCGGACACTGAAAATGAATTGTTATTGTAGATATTACTATGGCTAATAAAATAAAGAATACATTGCATACGTTTCGTATGTGTTATAACTAAAAGATTTCAAGCTGCTTAGAACATTTTATATTTATTTGTTGACTCGACAATCTAACAAAAGTGTTTACTCACTTCCTAAATAAAAAAAGAATGTTTAACATACTCTATGTTCACACATGAATTCCAGCGATGAATTTATTACGAAAACTATTTAGCGAACACACGGCGAACACCATTGTTTTCGCTGAAAACAGTTTCCGCACTTCACGTATTTCAGATTTCACCAACTTTCATACACCAGTACTTAGCTAATGTTAAACTAAATATAATCCACATAGGAATTCGCTTAAAACGCTACATGTGTACGAAAGATTAATGTTCTGGGGATTGTCTAATATTTTGTAGGGAGCGGGAATTTATTACCGACGCGCTATTTGGTCCAGGTCGCCACATTTCAAATCCTATTTGCGGCTAATTGCTTTAGCGGGCCTGTATGCGTTTAAAGAGAATTATTATAGGGAAATCCTGAATTTTGGAAGTGGGTTACATGTGTTGTGTAATTGGTTTCTTGAAGTATTACATTGTGCAGATTGTGCTGAGATAATGCATCTTCTTGGTGAAAATATACATACGTGTTAATTGTTTAAGAGTGTTTTACTCAAGTCAATTTATTGGGATCACTCGATTAGGTTCGGACCGAATCGGAGTTCTTAACCATGAGCTGTCGCGGCTGCAGGGTGGCGAGA